>NW_024652022.1:0-2296 GCF_008729295.1 Plectropomus leopardus
CTAAAGTGTGGAGGTTTACAGGTCGGCACTATGACTTTCTCTCCTTCGTTTTAATGTTTGCTCTCAGTGTTGTGTTGCAAAATGTTGTAAAGTTGGTGTAAAATAAGTATAATAATCCAGCCCTTTGAAATCAGTGCAAAGACTCTGAATGTCACGCAGCATTTAGCATGACGTCATCACACAGACTGACTTTCCCTCAGCAACCCTCCGACTCTGACTGACTTCCAGCTTCCTCCTCTGAATCCACCACAAAACAGATGGCTTCACCCCATCCCCATTTTTAATCTATATTTCCTCTCTGTGCACCCGAGGTTAGGACCAAAAATTGAAATCATACATTCTCCAGGCGGGAGGCTTGAATGGCTTTACCATGTTGTGGTCCGTATTGAGCTAAATTTGTAGCTGCGATTTGGCCTCATCCTGAAACAAAATGAGCAAAAACAGATTGAGAATATACTCTTAACATGCTGCTGATTTTAGCTGAGATATTTTGCGAGCCGGTGGCAGATGGATTGCTGAGACCGGACAGTGTATTATTCACCAGCACGGCTCTCTAGGGAGCGTTGCTGTCTATTGTATATGCTGCTGAGCTGGATTATGGCAACAAGATCACAACAATATGCTCATTGTCTACCATGCAGGGATATAATCTGAAGGATTACTCTCTGATGAAACTGGCCGCGGCCTCTGTGGATGATGCAGAGTGATACGGGAGATTTTAGACAAGCCTTGGCTGGGAGCATCCTTTTATGAGATTTCCTGATATTTCAATTGTCCTCCGTCTTTGTCGCCTGCACACGATGCTGGACGCCTCCCACAGCTGCCTTTTCCAAAAGAAATGGGCAAACACACGAGCTCGCTGCCATCTGCTGCGGCGGACGAGCGAGGGATGCCGCTGTCGAGTTAGTTGTGAATTGGAAACAGCAGCTGAGAGGACACACTGTGCCCTGACCACACAGAGTGGCACCGCTGCTGCCCGGCTGCCTGGCACGACCGGCTCCATCTGACACGCTGAGGGCTTCACACACCATGAAAGATTGAGGGCCACGAAACACCGACAGGATTTCAATGCAGTGTGAAGCTGGAAAATTATTAATCCAGACCTAAACTCAGCAGGCAGAAGCCCTGAATGTTTTATAAATAGCTAATTAGCTATTTATAAAACATTCAGGGCTTCTGCCTGCTGAGTTTAGGTCTGGATTAATAATTTTCCAGCTTCACACTGCATTGAAATCCTGTCGGTGTTTCGTGGCCCTCAATCTTTCATGGTGTGTGAAGCCCTCAGCGTGTCAGATGGAGCCGGTCGTGCCAGGCAGCCGGGCAGCAGCGGTGCCACTCTGTGTGGTCAGGGCACAGTGTGTCCTCTCAGCTGCTGTTTCCAATTCACAACTAACTCGACAGCGGCATCCCTCGCTCGTCCGCCGCAGCAGATGGCAGCGAGCTCGTGTGTTTGCCCATTTCTTTTGGAAAAGGCAGCTGTGGGAGGCGTCCAGCATCGTGTGCAGGCGACAAAGACGGAGGACAATTGAAATATCAGGAAATCTCATAAAAGGATGCTCCCAGCCAAGGCTTGTCTAAAATCTCCCGTATCACTCTGCATCATCCACAGAGGCCGCGGCCAGTTTCATCAGAGAGTAATCCTTCAGATTATATCCCTGCATGGTAGACAATGAGCATATTGTTGTGATCTTGTTGCCATAATCCAGCTCAGCAGCATATACAATAGACAGCAACGCTCCCTAGAGAGCCGTGCTGGTGAATAATACACTGTCCGGTCTCAGCAATCCATCTGCCACCGGCTCGCAAAATATCTCAGCTAAAATCAGCAGCATGTTAAGAGTATATTCTCAATCTGTTTTTGCTCATTTTGTTTCAGGATGAGGCCAAATCGCAGCTACAAATTTAGCTCAATACGGACCACAACATGGTAAAGCCATTCAAGCCTCCCGCCTGGAGAATGTATGATTTCAATTTTTGGTCCTAACCTCGGGTGCACAGAGAGGAAATATAGATTAAAAATGGGGATGGGGTGAAGCCATCTGTTTTGTGGTGGATTCAGAGGAGGAAGCTGGAAGTCAGTCAGAGTCGGAGGGTTGCTGAGGGAAAGTCAGTCTGTGTGATGACGTCATGCTAAATGCTGCGTGACATTCAGAGTCTTTGCACTGATTTCAAAGGGCTGGATTATTATACTTATTTTACACCAACTTTACAACATTTTGCAACACAACACTGAGAGCAAACATTAAAACGAAGGAGAGAAAGTCATAGTGCCGACCTGTAAACCTCCACACTTTAG
>NW_024652023.1:0-218 GCF_008729295.1 Plectropomus leopardus
ATGTTTTGGATCATTGTCTTGCTGGAAAATAAATCTTCTCCCAAGTCTTAGTTCTCTTGCATACTGAAAAAGATTGTCCCCCAGGATTTCAGTGTATTTTGCAGCATTCATTCTGCCCTCTATCTTCACAAGCCTTCCAGGTCCAGTTGCTGAGAAACATCCCCACAGCATGATGCTGCCACCACCATGCTTCACAGTGGGGATGGTGTGTTTTTGGT
>NW_024652024.1:0-215 GCF_008729295.1 Plectropomus leopardus
ATGTTTTGGATCATTGTCTTGCTGGAAAATAAATCTTCTCCCAAGTCATAGTTCTCTTGCAGACTGAAAAAGATTGTCCCCCAGGATTTCAGTGTATTTTGCAGCATTCATTCTGCCCTCTATCTTCACAAGCCTTCCAGGTCCAGTTGCTGAGAAACATCCCCACACCATGATGCTGCCACCACCATGCTTCACAGTGGGGATGGTGTGTTTTT
>NW_024652025.1:0-311 GCF_008729295.1 Plectropomus leopardus
CCTAAATATTAGCAACAAACTAGTAAAAAGTTAAAAGAAAACTGCCTAAAAAAAAGCAAAAAAAGAAACGAAAAAAGGAAAAAAAACTAGAATTTTTGCTAATTTAAAAAAAAAAAAAATTGTAATATATTTTGAATATAGAATTTTAATTTTCATAAATGTAGTTTCTGAACATTTTTCCTTGAAAAATCTTATTCTTCTTCCTCTCCCCCCTTTTATTTAAACATTAATTTTCAGGGTTTTTTTTCTGTCATCTTTCACCAGTTTTTTGCCATTTGTTCATTGCCTTGTTGCCATGTTCATGAAGAGAA
>NW_024652026.1:0-217 GCF_008729295.1 Plectropomus leopardus
CATTTGTAATGATAATGTTTAATTCAGGGGTTGAGATCCGCGCTGTCATCTGACATCCGCGCTGACATCTGCGCTACCAGTCTGGAGACCTGCGCTGTCAGAGATCTGCGCTGCCAGCTGCCGTTTTGGAGATCGGCGCTGTGCCGGCCGGTGTCGGAGATCCCCCCTGGTGGAGATCTGTGCTGCCAGCCGCTGTGTCAGAGATATGTGCTGCCAG
>NW_024652027.1:0-425 GCF_008729295.1 Plectropomus leopardus
TTCAAATATAAAACCATCGTTGCTCAAAAATTCATGATAGAAATATTAATAGTTGACCTTATTTGCAGTTGCACTTTTGTCCAGGAGACCACTGTTTGGAACCGTATGAAACCAAGTAAACCTTTAGTCATTTTAAAGTACGTCGTCACCTTGTTTCTTTTCCTAAACTTAAAAAAAGTTGACAAATGCACGTACATCCGGACAATAAAAAACTAGGTGCTGGATAAGAAATAATACATGAGAAGTAAAAACAAAGACAAGAGAAGAAAAAACACTGGACTTTTTGTTTTTTTCTGCTCTTTTCCTAAACCTAACCTACGTGACTTTAAGTTAAATATGTAACGTCATTCGGAGTGCCATAATGGGTTACATATCACATGAACTGTTGTATTAGTATCCTAATTATTATTATTATCATTAATAAT
>NW_024652028.1:0-211 GCF_008729295.1 Plectropomus leopardus
CATCACTCTCCCTGATGCAGCAGTCACCAAAGGACAAATTTTCAATTCCTGCAAGCTTAAACCCCAAACCCATCTCCTGTCACACAATAGAACCTAAAGAAATTACTGTGTTAAACAAAAACATCTTACAAACCTGACTGCTCCCCTCCTACCTGACAGGTGGGGTGTATTCTCTGCTGCATAGGGATTGGCTGAAGCTGAGGAGCCGCAG
>NW_024652029.1:0-353 GCF_008729295.1 Plectropomus leopardus
AAAATTGTTTTAAGTAGTAAATATCTGGTTGCCTTAAGTTTCAGTTCGCCTTATGTCACATTGCAGAATTTTCCGGGCTGATTTTTACCGTTAGCTTGACTTTAGTTAGCATTTAACGTTAATAATACTGACATGTAAGTAAGCTACCAACCATGATGGCACAACTCAATAGCATATTGATATTTTTGTGAATATATTTCTATTTTGTATAAATAGACCTCTTTCACATGACATTTTTTTTTTGGTAAACACATTTGCACTACATTGCATTTAATGGCAGCACCTGGTTTATCCTTATTTTTTTTTATCTTACTTTCACTAGTATTATCAAGTGTGTTTTATCCATGTGAAGA
>NW_024652030.1:0-595 GCF_008729295.1 Plectropomus leopardus
TTACATAGCAAATAGTTGTTTGCTGCTGTCGTGATTGTCTGAATGTAACACACAGAATAATGTAGTCAGGACACTGATATTTCTAACTTCAAATCAGCACCATAAAAATATCTATATGTGATACCAAACTGACCTTTAGGGCATAAAATTTTATTTTTTTCATTTAAAGATAAATTTAAAAAGGCTTTAATATGACAAGGACGACTTTTTTTTCTTGGTTAGTAGCAGAGAGCAGCAGAATAACTCCAGTAAACACTGACAACAAGAGAGAGTAAGAAGAAGCAGCCAGTACCCCTGTATCAATACTGCAGAAAAAGGGGTACTGGAACTGTTTAAAATATCCAGTATCAATATGTATCAATAAATCAATATTTTTAATGACACAAATACAAAACCTTTAATTAAAAAAAAAGACAATACCAGCTGAGTAGCTCACCTGTCAAGCTTAACAGCAATTCCTGCTCAAAAACGAAGGTAAAGGAACAAAGTTCCTCCCTAAATCCTGCATCAGATAAAGGAGAGCAGTATATAAGTAAGTTTTCAGAATGTCAAACTACTATATAATATGTAAAAAAAAAAGGAAAAGAAAAATAGG
>NW_024652031.1:0-381 GCF_008729295.1 Plectropomus leopardus
TTAAGTGCAGCTAAGGTTATATCAATGTAAGGCCATTTAATTGGACTACTGTCCTCATCCCAGTATACAAGCACTGGGGGAGAACTGATGTACTGACAGAGGTATGTCCGACTTACATTGGGAAAGTGATGTATGTAAATTTAGAAAATAATTGTTTTGCAAGCAACAAAACCCCCACAAATTAACTAGATTTAAGCCATCCATTTCTCTCATATTTGGAAAGTCTAAAAGAGCTGCAAGATTACATTTTTTAGCCTGCCATTCAAGCTAGCAAAGCGCTAAACCGGAGGTCGGTTGCTCCGCTGGTGAAAGTAATGGGGCAGTAGATCCGGTTATTTTATTGTATTTTATGCCCAGAAAAAGAGCTTTTTTTGCTTCATA
>NW_024652032.1:0-380 GCF_008729295.1 Plectropomus leopardus
AAACTTGCAACAACAAACCTGTGTCTGAGAACTCTGGCCTTTTCCCAACAATCGAAAAAACGTGACAACTCTTAGCGGTGGATCACTCGGCTCGTGCGTCGATGAAGAACGCAGCTAGCTGCGAGAACTAATGTGAATTGCAGGACACATTGATCATCGACACTTCGAACGCACCTTGCGGCCCCGGGTTCCTCCCGGGGCTGCGCCTGTCTGAGGGTCGCTTTGCCATCAATCGGAAACGCACCGCGTTCTCCGCGGCTGGGGCAGTCGCAGGTGCCTCCGGGCGCCTTCGTCCCCCTAAGTGCAGACTCCAAGTCTTCGGGATTGCCCGCAGCGGTGCGGGGGGCCCCCCTTCGGGGTGCCGTCTTCCGCCCTGTCGG
>NW_024652033.1:0-2044 GCF_008729295.1 Plectropomus leopardus
TAGAGGAGCCAAGAGGTCACCACTGCCATATCTATGAAGTGAAAGACAAGACGGTGGTACCACTTCTTTGACCTGATGTTGGTGCGATACAAAGCAATCAGTGAATCCAACAAGTCAACACCTCCCATGTGCTGATTGTATGTGGACACTGCTGCAGGGCATGGGACCTTGATTTTCTTCTTTTGGGATCTGTCCCATCTGTCAACATGGGAAACAGGGTGAGCACCGATGTAGCTGCTGAGGAGGGTGACTGGTCTGTTGTCGTACCACTTGACTGCATGCAGCTGGGTATTTCCGAGGCACGCTGCTTTTTCTTGGAAGGACCCGCGGCCACGTTTTTTGAGATCAGCGTCTGGAGTCATGGAACTGCCTGGCAAGCGATTAGAGCGCACCGTACCCAGACAGTGGATGCCTTGCTGAGACAACACAAGCATCAGTGGGACTGAGCTAAACCAGTTGTCAAAGAATAGCTTGAAATTCCTATTCTTTGGTATTGGCTCTGCCAGGCGCAGTACCACATTGCCACTTGCCCCTACATCTGGACAGCTTTCCCAGTATAAACTTCAAAGTTGTGAGGAAGGCCATCTGACCAGTATTTTGTAACCCCACTTTCTTGGTTTACTGGGTAGGTACTGCTTGATTCTGCTCTTGCCCTTAAATGGCACCATTTGTTCATCCACACTCAATGTCTCACGCATCGGAAGTTGTTTCAGCTTGGTGAGGAGGTGATTCAGAAAAGGCCGGATCTTGTACAGCTCATCATAGTCAGCCATGTCTCTCGTGGGCTGAAGATTGTTGTCGCTGAAGTGGAGAAATTTTTTGATGGCTTCCCAGTGTGCAAGAGGCATCACATCAGCAACATGTGAAATGCGGCTACTGTTGCTCCAAAACATGCGGGTGGCTGGAAGACCAAATAATGACATATGGAGCACAGTGCCAAAGAACTGTTCAAGTTCTTGAACAGTAAGGTTGGGTGGCTTGGCAGGATTGCATTGGATGCTGTAGAGGTTTGACTCGTCAACAATAAGTTCCAAGAGGTCATCAGAGAGAAGATTTTTGAAATATTGGTATGGAGACAGAATTTCATTGGCAGAAGGAAGGGTGTGTGACCATTCAGGCTGTGCTGTAGAAGCAGTGGTGTGACATGTTTTCCATCGAGGTGTCTTGGAAGAACTGCTCTCATCCTCAGAGGGATTTTCACCATCGTCTTCATCTTCATCCTCACTGGTATCTTGATTGTCTATAAACATATAAAAAAAAAATTAAGAAAACGCAGCAAAAAACAGGAATAACTAAAGTTGGAGATCAATAACAACCAAAGGAACAATGTTTAGAACTCTGTTTTTTCTATTCAGAACTCTATTTTTTCACTTCTGCTCAAACCTTGCATTCCACTCCACTCCTCCTCACTGTCATTGCTGTCTACATCACTGTCCTCACTGTCAGATGGGATTTGCCTAACATGCCGATCCTGTGCTTTTCTTCCATAGAAATATACTGTGTCCATTTTCTGTCAAAATGTGTTAAAAGAAGTAAAATTTAATAAGACATACAAATATATTTAGATCTCATACTGTGAATTATGCATGTGGTATGTAATTACATCCAAACACATAGTTAGCAAAGACATCCATTGAAAAGTACCCCTTATCGCACAACGTTGCCCTGAGGCAACGTTAATAAAAACTGATATTCTGAACAAGCTAAATTAAAAAAACTTCATAAAACCCGACAAAAGGCTTCTCTACACCTTCATGCACACACACATATTTTTTATTTACAGTTTTTGTCATTTTAAATAAGATTACAAAAGCAAATAATCTTACCTTCTTCTCACACCATGTGCGCCGGTGGCCGTGTGTCAGAAAAGGAAGTCCTGCCTTCAAATGATGCTTGATAGAGAATCCCAAACTTTACTGGACTATTATTTGATACTTTTTATGTCATTCTAGCTGGCTGCAATTATTTAAAGAGACAAACATTGCTCATGGGGCTTAAAAAAACTTTACGTTGCCTGAGGGCAACGCTGTGCAGTACAGGGTTA
>NW_024652034.1:0-260 GCF_008729295.1 Plectropomus leopardus
GTATAAGAGTTTAGAACATTATGATGGAAGTATATGATGGACATTTCCATGCTCATTATGTTGCATAAGAAGTTGTTAACATTTGCCATTTAGAAATTTCTGTAAGAAATGCATCTTTTGGTGACTGGCTGAAGAACACTTCTGTTCTAAAAACAGCCTTAGAATCTCCCGCTGTTTTCAAAATACTCATGAAATACATACATTCTCTGAATCCTCAAAGTCTTTAGCTTGTGGCTGTTAAGTTTCATGAATCTGTGATA
>NW_024652035.1:0-259 GCF_008729295.1 Plectropomus leopardus
TAAAAACGGTTATAAGGAAGTTAAATAAAGCACTTTGATAATGAAATGTTAAAAAAAGTTTCTAAATAAAATAAATAAAGCTATGTAATGTACACACACAGAAATGATCAAACACGAAAAATGCATCAATGCTCTGAATCTTCACATCCTGGTGACTCACTGTGTTTTATTATCTGCACAAATACTTCTTCATGCCCATGTTGCTGTCAGTTCCTGAAAACAAAGTTTTGGACAGCACTCAGCAGTCCAGACTGTGAGT
>NW_024652036.1:0-458 GCF_008729295.1 Plectropomus leopardus
TAGGTATTTTCTTGTGAGCGTGCATTTTGCTTTCCTACCATGTTTTTGAAAGGGATTAAGCCAGTTAGCTCAGGTTTCAAGGGGTTAAAAGGAAATTATCATCACATTTAAGTCACAATGTTAAATTATTTCTTTATATGTGTGTGTGTGTGTGTATATATATGTTTATTTGTTTGACTTTGAGTGATTACTTCTCCTGCTTCTTGTTGTCATTTATGTCTAGGGACCCTTTTTTCTAATTATCATATTTGCAAATTTAAATTATTTTATAGAATTATGAAAATTTATTAGCACTATAGTCTCATTTTGGGTTTTTGTTGGGTTGGTAATTTTCTGGTCATTTTTTTCCTTCCTCTCATGTTTTGAAGGATATTGATCACGTTTTCCAGTTTTTTTGTGATGCGCGCTTTGGCCTGCAGAGGGCGACACCTGCGGACAGTCTGCCGGCGCTTTCTGGG
>NW_024652037.1:0-342 GCF_008729295.1 Plectropomus leopardus
TTTCTTTCCTCTTTTTTTTAATTTTAATTTATTTAGTAATATTCATGCCATTTTTTTTGTACATTTGGCTATATTCTTGCTTATTTTTGGGTCATTGTTTTTTTTCTTTTTTTTTTTTGAAAGAAGGCAATATTCCCAGATTTAAAAGGGTTACAAAAGTAGTCAAAAAAGCCCTGAAAGCGTAATAGCCACCCACACCAGACTCCATTTAAATAAACAGTAATTTTCACATGTATATAGCCAACATATTTTCACATCTAATTAGATGAATAATGAATTTATTTTCACAAAATCGGAGTTGGTGATTGCCGGAACAGTGAAAAGACGACCCCAGATAGTTTT
>NW_024652038.1:0-391 GCF_008729295.1 Plectropomus leopardus
ATCTAAGACATTTAAGGATGCTGCTTGACGTCACAGTCTGTATTATTTTAAGTTTTCATATGACATTCTTAGTGTTGGGATTATTTTGTTGATAAATATATATTTTAGCAGAATGAGATAATCTACAATAATTTCATCTCTTCTCAAAATGAAATTAGAGGTATCCTGCTTATCAAAGCAATTTCAATCATAATGTGGCATAAATGCGTTAGGATTCCATATAATTATTGTGCTCAGGGGTTTATTAGGAACATTTTAGTAATTAAGTCATTTAGATGATTGAGTTATCATAACAACAAAGCTTATGATGTAAGTGGTACCCTTTTAACATAATGCAGTAATCTTTCTGGTTTTCTGATTATTTGTTCAGTCATATGTAAAAACTGTGAAT
>NW_024652039.1:0-294 GCF_008729295.1 Plectropomus leopardus
AGGACCCCCGCACCCCCCTTAGTTCGGCCCTGCCACATTTTAAATGCTTCCTACACCCCTGCCTGCACTCCATTCAAGCATGAGGTCTTTACTGTTTTTCTCTTTAAGCCCTTGAAACCTACGTAAATTGGCTTAATCTCTTTAGAAAACATGGAAGACAATGAGCAGCTTCACAAGAAATTGACACAAATTAGCAAGAAATTGTTACTTGAAAATTTAAACAAAAAATTGGTAAAAAAAAACAAACAAAAAACCCTAACCCTAACCCCTAACCCTAACCCTAACAAAAACGAA
>NW_024652040.1:0-330 GCF_008729295.1 Plectropomus leopardus
AGCAGAGCTTAATAAATATGCCATCTTGATATTTCACAGGCGCCTATGATTTTCATCAGTCCGGTGACACCGACGGAGAAAGGTAGCTCACGATCTGAATAAACTGCACACACACACACACACACACACACACAAACACACAAAAGGCGAGCAGGCATGAAGCGGAGGTACACACTCACCTACTCAGCTGGCCGGGTCCATGCAGGGGTGGAGGGGCAAAGCCAATAACATGAAACTCTTCTGTGAACACTTTAATGTGGATTTTTAAAGCTAAAAGTATTTTTGAATGAAACCCCACTGGTTAAGACACGCCCACCACCCAGTCAGAGA
>NW_024652041.1:0-225 GCF_008729295.1 Plectropomus leopardus
GTCCTCCTTGTACAGGTTGAGTTTTTGGCAGAGGCCCGGGTTTGATTCGAGCTTGTGGTCATTTGCTGTGTGTCATCCCTGTTCTCTCTCCCTCTTTCCAGTCTCTCTCTAACTGTACTACAATAAAGGCATGAAAAGCCATATCAATAACTGTGTAACACTAGAGCAGACCAAGGACTCCATCTGGTGGCTGAGGTCTGAACAGCTGTGTGATGGTTGGGCTCT
>NW_024652042.1:0-419 GCF_008729295.1 Plectropomus leopardus
TTTTGGAAAAATGTTAATAAAGAGCTCTATATAATCTTACACATGAAAGTTTAACTGCATTGCATTGATCCTGCATTGTTTCTGTTGGGATTCCCGCCAGAAAGTTTTGATCTTAACGCCTCACAACACACTGTTAATAAAATCGCTGTTGCTACCTGAACAATGTATTTTACTCCAATGGATTAAAGACAAACCCCCAACGCTAACACCTGGCAACCTGTCTTAATTCAGTCACCACATGAAATTACAGATTTACTACAGAGGGGTGGACTAACTTTCAGTGTGAATTCCATCTCATAAAAAAATGGACTGAAATTATTATTTTTGATAACTTTTATTACCCCCCCCCCCCTTTTTGTTTTACGAAAACTTATGGAATATTAACAGAATGCTGCTGATCTCTTTTAATGTTCATCACA
>NW_024652043.1:0-224 GCF_008729295.1 Plectropomus leopardus
GGATGGCTGGACCACGGTCCGGTACCGCGGCCGCCGTAGAGAGCCAGGTCGCCGCCGCTATGAGCCAGAGGAACAGCCGCCCAGATACAGCTCATATGCCGCCGCCGCAGCCGCCACCGCTCCTGCCGGGCACCACAGACCCCGCTACGGGGACTATCCGACCCGTCCCACCGGCTACTGGAGAGGAGACCGCCAGCCACACCATCTCCCCCCTCCAGACAGAG
>NW_024652044.1:0-1040 GCF_008729295.1 Plectropomus leopardus
GTTTTCAAGATATCTGTCCTTCTGTCCCATTCTCGTGAATGCAGTATTTAAAAAATACTTTGAGGAAAGTTTCTTCAAATTTGGCACAAACTGCTCCTGTACTAAAGGATGAACTCCTAAGATTTTGTTGGTCAAAGTTCAAAGCCACTGTGACCTAACAAAACACATTTTTGAACATGACTCAAAAATCCGTACTTAAATTATGACATTTTACACAAACGTCTAGCAAGATAAAATGATGTCAGTTTCTATCCAAAAGATCAAAGATGGACTTCACTGTGACATTACGATGTTCTGCAAAAACAGATACTGAACAGGTGACACTAATCTTGGGTGTCCAGCTGAAGACTGGGGTGGGGAATTTAGATCTACTTTGCTGCTGAGTAAAAGGTGTGTGAAGCATCCATATTATAGAATATGTGGCTTCTTTGCAGCAGCGTCCAGAATTGAAGCATTGTCTGCTGTCTTGGCTACATATGAGTCTGGACAAACATGGATGTAAACTGCAACTTAACGGGTTGATGGAGACATACAAGTAGGAGACAGTAATCCTTTTTTTTTTTTCAGGAGTTGATGGTCCAAACCAGAGCTACAAGACAAGCGATTAGTGGACTTTTTAAAAATGGACAATTTGCACAACTCCAGTGGGATACTCATGTTGCTCGGTGTCTGCTAGTTTTCTGAGTTGGCGAACATGTCAGCCATAAACCAACAACACTGACTATTAAGGCTTTGCTGCAAAACCAAAAAAATAATATTCATGTTTTAAGCTTCTCGGTAAATCAGCTGATCATTTTAGTTCTGTCTTTGATGGAGCAGCAGCAGATGTATTTTGTAATACTCTTTCCAAACTACAAGCGCTGAGGATACAGAAAGATACTTAAACAATTCCTATTTCTGCTATTAGTATCATTCGACTGGTCATCGGTCACTTGAAAGCTCTGTCATGTATCATTGTGGAGTCTTCTGTCAGCTGTCAGTGAGCTGACAAGCTGTCATCTACATGCAGCTCAGTTGATGTGATGCATCTTTCGCTGTGC
>NW_024652045.1:0-410 GCF_008729295.1 Plectropomus leopardus
CTGACATAAATCAAAATAAGTCAGCACTGAGTTTGAAATGAATAACTTAGAGGTATTTAAAAAAAAAGTTACCATAGTGACATTTTCACTGGCCTCCGTGCTGCTTTATACTGTTTATAAACCCGTTCTCCTGTGGATTTGTCACGCCGAATGTGGCACACCAGTTAAAAAATACAACAACAAAAAAAAAAAAAACATACCCCGCCCAAATGGGCCACACAAAAAAAAAAAAAACAAGGAAAACATACTTTGCTGCAGGACCGTGTACCGCAGTGCTGGTCTACTGGCAACGGGCAAGGAGTCTATCATCTATTATTTAAAGGTTTCCCCACATTTAGAAAACTACCAATTTTGGTTGTTTTCTGCTAAAAGAAAATGTGCTCGTCAATCAAAGTCGATTAACTGCCTGG
>NW_024652046.1:0-371 GCF_008729295.1 Plectropomus leopardus
ATAGATATATAGATACGATACGATACGATACGATACGATATATGATATATGATATGATATGATATGATATGATATGATACCATATGTTATGATATGATACCATATGTTATGATATGATACGACAATACAATATCATGTGATATGACACGATGTGATAACAGGCTTTAGAGATGCTTCATTGTTAAGATTGTGAGTTTTCATGGAATGTTTTTGCTGTGGCAGTGTAGCGAATTTTGATGTTTCTACATGACACAACCCAGCTGGCTGCCAATATTGTTGATATTTGGTTGAGTTTAGATTGTGATGTTTAAAAATAAAAAATAAAAAATGTTAAAAAATAATGTTAGGACAACATGTGATGCGAAAGTTGA
>NW_024652047.1:0-230 GCF_008729295.1 Plectropomus leopardus
AAAAAAAATCCTGAGAAAAAGAAAATAATGTGTCACTTAACAGTAACAACATTTATTGTTGGAAACTGTTTTTGTGGCTGAGTGCAACATATAGTTTAGCAACAACAACTCTCCCTCAATTAGAAAACCCCTGTTCTAAAGAAAAAAAGAGACTTGGGTTGTTGTTTTTTTGTTACAAGAGACTTCTTAGTTAAAAGCCAGCAATTTGATGTCTTGTAGTCTTATCTTCA
>NW_024652048.1:0-283 GCF_008729295.1 Plectropomus leopardus
GTCTCATCTGCAATGAGGTTGTTGCAGTTTGCAAAGAATATAATATCCGAAGGCACCACGAGACTAAGCATGGCAACTTCAAAGCTGCATATCCACTCCAGACAGAGGCGCGAAGGCAGAAAGTTAGCGCACTGACAGCTGGATATGCACACAGCAGCAAGATCCTGGTTCGAGGACTCACGGCGCAGCAAAAGGTGACAAGTGCGTCCCTTAAAGCAGCATGGGTTCTAACCCGCCACAACAAACCATTCACTGATGCAGAGGTTTTTAAAGAAGTGATGGT
>NW_024652049.1:0-308 GCF_008729295.1 Plectropomus leopardus
TAAAAACAGTCGAAATTAAAGTAGCAGAGCAAACAATACATTTAGCCACTAGTGGTTCAAGCACCAAAAATACAGGATGATGGCCTACAATTCCCATAATGCAACTCTGCATTTTGATAGCCCATAGCAGAGTCCCTTGATAAACCTACATTCTAAAATCTACCAAGCTGATATTACCTAAAAAAATCTAGAAAAACTGACTGCCTTGAAAATGTATAATCTATTAGTCTTAATTTATGTTTACTTAATATCTAAAAAGTTAACAAACATTTAGTTATATTTACTTAAAAGTGTGGAGTTGTTGCTAC
>NW_024652050.1:0-212 GCF_008729295.1 Plectropomus leopardus
TAGCAATTGTTTATAAACTGATACACAAACTACCACTCCACACACACAACAGGCTCTTCGAGGAAGACAGGTTTTGAGGAAAGGGGTAATGACATGCCCATTAACAGAGCCTTTGTTTGGGGAATGTTCCTTGCGTGGCCTCCTCCTCTTTTGCAATGCAAAATGAATACATGAATAATTCCAGTCATGTATAATTACAAAGACTCACACAG
>NW_024652051.1:0-222 GCF_008729295.1 Plectropomus leopardus
GCTCCATCTCCCCACCTGCCCCCCGCTGCTCTGACCTGGATGACAGCGGCACAGCCAGAGATCTGAGCTGTCTGTGCATTAAAGTGATGAAAGTGTGTGTGCATGCATGTGTGTCCCCAGGCATCCACAGCTATCCTCAGCGGCAGAAAAACATTAGAACTGAGAAATACGTCAGGGACAAATGCAACACACTGCCCATTAGCATCCTGTAACGCCCCCCCC
>NW_024652052.1:0-204 GCF_008729295.1 Plectropomus leopardus
TTTTTTTTTAGCATCACAGGGATCAGCTGCTAGTCTACAACATGCTCACCCCTTTTCTTTCCTAACTTAATATGTGCTCACCTGTCTCTGATCCAGACATTGTTGAGTTGGTTTTTTTTTTGTTTTTTTTTTTTCAATCTAAAGAGGTCTCTTCCTTTTCAAAACAAACAGACCTGGTATTTTAGTTGTAAAATCCATCTATTT
>NW_024652053.1:0-219 GCF_008729295.1 Plectropomus leopardus
CACAGCTATCCTGGAGCAACGTTCCACCACGCCGAGGCTCTCCTGCGGAAGGCTGTCTGCACCGCCGAGGCTGAGGTGATCATCCTGGCCTTTGGACTCAACAACAGGCAGCAGAAGACCCGTGTCACCACCATCAAACAGCTGCAGGGAGCCCTGAGAGTGACAAAACACAGATTCCCTGACGCCACGATCCTCGTACCTGTCATAAACTTTTCCACC
>NW_024652054.1:0-401 GCF_008729295.1 Plectropomus leopardus
TGTGTCCTGCAATTCACATTAGTTCTCGCAGCTAGCTGCGTTCTTCATCGACGCACGAGCCGAGTGTTCCACCGCTAAGAGTTGTCACGTTTTTTTTCGATTGTTGGGAAAAGGCCAGAGTCTCAGACACAGGTTTGTTGTTGCAAGTTTGACTCTGACCTCCGGGCGCTCCGCACCATTACGGCCCCACCACCACCACCACCACCACCCCGGAGACGAGGTGGGAGGGGTGGGAGGGGCAAGAACGCTACTGGAGACATTGAACCCCCCGGCCCCCCTCCGGCGGAGAGGGGCGAGTTGGGTACCCGGAGGCGCGCGACGCACGACGCGCTTTAAGAGGTTTTCGGTTTGCGAGAAAGCCCCGGTGCGACGGACGTGGTCAGATGCGTCCGAACGGGGCG
>NW_024652055.1:0-1012 GCF_008729295.1 Plectropomus leopardus
GACCTTCAAGAAAATGTAGAGCTGGTGAGTTCTTCTTTTTGTTTTTTGTTTTTTGTGTTTTTTGGTCCAACTCACAGTTATAAGATGTAACAGCAGGGGTCTGCAGATTATCAGGCCTGACATTTGGCACTGAATGGGTCAAAGTGGGAGGAACTTTTACTTTGTAAAATCTCAGGGAGCTTTTTTTATTTTTTATTTTTTACTTGACTTTTTTTTAAATTGCACACAAGTTTTGTGTCAGAGTTTGTTATATTCCAAATTCTAAATATTGACAGAAATATTTTCATTTTTATTGTAAATGCCTTTCAGTTACAAATATCGGTCTCATTAACTACAAAAAATTGGTATCGGTATCGACCCTGAAAATCCAGTATCAGTTAGTCTTTAGAAGCAGTGTTGTAGCACAATTTTTAGCTCTGGAAAAATACACACGTAATCTCTATTTTTTTATACATTATTCTCCTATGTTCCATTTGTTTTTTGGTTGTTGTTTTTTTTTTTTTTTTGTTCGTCCAACCCACAGTTATAGAACTTAAGATATTCAATTCAATGTTTATAAGCAGTGTCGGTGCACAATTTGCAGCTTTGGTGAAATATAAAGATGATTTCCTTTTTTAAAAAATCTTTTTAAATCTTTTGTTTGTTTATTTCTTTTTTGGTCCAATTCCCACTTATAAAATGTATATATTCAATTTAGTGTTTTACATGATAAAAGAAGTCAGTAGATTCCAACATTTTAGAATCTCAAACCAGATTAATTTTTTTTAAATATTTTTTGCTTAAAAATTAACCACAATAATGAATTGATTATGAAAATGGTTGCTGATCAATTATCTTTTAATGGATTAATGGATATAATCTTTGCAGCTGTAGTAATGACACAGCCCATGTCTTCCCTGGTTGTTGATGGGAGACTGCTGATCATGCTCTCCTGTTTAGTGATTATTTCAACAACCAAAAAAAAAAGATCTTCACCTTTCCACTCACATGGTGTTTGTGTCTTTCAGATGAT
>NW_024652056.1:0-504 GCF_008729295.1 Plectropomus leopardus
AATAATTCAAATTTCTTGATAAAACTGTTGTCATTTACAATATGTTAACAATACATGCATGATTTTTTTTACTTGTTGTGATCAAAGGTGCCAAAGAAAAAAACTCAATCTGTTTTTCCAATATGCTCCCTCTGAATGCATGAGAGTGTCACACATTTCATTTGCCCAAATTGGTGTTAAAAATTTAGGCTGTCAGTTTGCTTGTTCCATTATTTTTGCAGGCTTGTTTTGTCTTGTGAAATTTTAATTTTGTTATTCAATGTTAGCTTGTTAATAGTGACACTACAAATGTGAACTCCAGCCTTCCACCTTCACAGTATTTGAGTAGAGACTTGAAATTTAAGAAAGTCTCAAAGGACTTTCAAAGTGTTTAAAATTAACAATCATTGTCTTTTAACTCTATCTTAATTATTTGATGTTTGGGTTAGACTGAAATATGATAAATAGAAACACAAAGTCATGAACTAGAGCTAAAATTAAGTTAGAAAACAAACTTGGCACAAC
>NW_024652057.1:0-414 GCF_008729295.1 Plectropomus leopardus
TCGAACGCACCTTGCGGCCCCGGGTTCCTCCCGGGGCTACGCCTGTCTGAGGGTCGCTTTGCCATCAATCGGAAACGCACCGCGTTCTCCGCGGCTGGGGCAGTCGCAGGTGCCTCCGGGCGCCTTCGTCCCCCTAAGTGCAGACTCCAAGTCTTCGGGATTGCCCGCTGCGGTGCGGGGGGCCCCCCCCTTCGGGGTGCCGTCTTCCGCCCTGTCGGCGCAATGCTCCTCTTTCTCTCCATCTCTGACCTCTCGCGGGTCATTGAGGGGCGCCTCGTCGGGCCTGCGGTGCGCGAGCGCGGCTGCCGGTGGACCCAGCGTCTCCGTGCTGCCCGCGCCCGTCGTGCCACGGTACCGCCGGTGGGTCGAGCTCCAGCGGGGTTAGAGGGGTGCCGGCAGGGCCGCGGGGGCGGC
>NW_024652058.1:0-520 GCF_008729295.1 Plectropomus leopardus
TATGTAGAGACATAGATGGGACGAGAGGGTCACTCAGGATGTTGGGGTGACAGGATAGGCTGAAGTTGGTAAAAGAGGAAGGCAGATGAATATGAGTACGTAGAAGAGAAGCTAAATGGAAAGACAAGACAAAAAATGAATGAAATGTAGACAGAATAATGGATAGGGACTTATACATAGTGGACCTGGAGAGAGTCAAAGCAAGGGAGGTTGTAAAGAGCTAGATGTACCTAGAGAAAGAAGGCAGGAATGCTCAAAATGGAATGAGAGAGAAGGTAGGGCAAAATGTTAGAAGACAGGGTAGGTAGAAGAGGCAGCCCAGGTGTGGAACATGGCCAAAAAAAGTAGAGCCCTTGATAGGCCCATGCAGTTGTAATTTTGGGGATTTTTTTTAACCTCTTTACATTATTGCATAACAAATATTAAAAATAATAATAATAAATAAATAAATGAACACCACCAAGTTTTTGCACCACATAAGCAGTGTTCTGAGGAAGATAGAAAACTTAGTTATACTCAT
>NW_024652059.1:0-285 GCF_008729295.1 Plectropomus leopardus
TTTAAGTGTCTGATTTTTATACTATTTTAAGTTTTTTTTTTTTTAAAAATTTTTAAATTTTTTTAATTTGAAATTTAATTGGTATTTCCTTAATTTAAAAAAAAAAAAACATTCCTCTTTTTAATTGCCTATTTTCGACATGATTCCATGAATAGAATACAGTTAAATTTTTTACATAATATGTTTTATTTCTGTGAACTTATTATATCAAAATGATTTTATGTTATTGACATAACATTAAGATTTAAACCAATTACTCCTTGGCTCAATAAAAATATTTGCAAA
>NW_024652060.1:0-247 GCF_008729295.1 Plectropomus leopardus
AGTGTTGACATTTGTCTTTGGAAGATTTCTGGAGCTGACGTAATTCCAAATGGCAGCCTTCGGAAGCAGAATCTGCCAATCTGGGTTATGAATGTTGTCAGCTTTTGGCTGGTTGCGTCCAGAGCGATTTGCCAAAATCCACAGGAAGCGTCCAAGGTGGAAAACACTTTTGCTCCGGCCAGTTTTGGGGCAATATCTTCCAAGAGTTGGCAGGATGTAACGCTCACGTTTCACGGCTTTGTTTAAG
>NW_024652061.1:0-221 GCF_008729295.1 Plectropomus leopardus
TCACAAATGCCTGTACAATCTGCAATCCAGTCTGGTTTTTCAACACTATGACAATGTCCACTTGCTCTATTAACCCTCCGAAACCTAAACAAATTAGCTTGATTTAATTCAAAAACATGGAAAAGGAATATCGGCAACTTAACAGGAAATGACCCAAAAATTAACAAGAATTTTGTAAAAAGTTACAAGAAAATTACCTTAAAAAATAGCAAAAATAAAGA
>NW_024652062.1:0-335 GCF_008729295.1 Plectropomus leopardus
AAAAATATCACAAAAATGAAGGAAAAAAAATCACCAAAACATTTTCAAGAAAAGCGTATCACCAAAGGTTTCTTAAAAAATGAAATGCAATGTGACATCATCCACCAAGACGCCGCGTCAGAGTCTGAGAGATAAATCACTAAAATTTAACTTAAATAATTTGAAAAAATAATGTCAGATACATTTAATGACATTACATTTCAGTCCAGTCAAATCATTTACGTCACGTTAATGAGTTTAACTAAACTGAATCAAATTCACTCAACAAATTATCAATAAATCAACCAGAAAAATGTAATTATAACAAATAAATTAATATTAATAACTTGAATTGC
>NW_024652063.1:0-206 GCF_008729295.1 Plectropomus leopardus
TGGAAGTTTCATAAATGTTTGTTCGCCACAGCATTTATTTTCTACAACGATGCGAAATGAAATCGAGAAATCCCACGGGCTAATTTATAAGGGAACCAGGGCTACGTTAGCTTGCGGGTTAGCCAACAGAAAAGCATCATCTCTGGGGCTATTTGACGAGGGAACCAGGGTTTCGTTAGCTTGCGGGTTGACTTGGGCACCCTATT
>NW_024652064.1:0-239 GCF_008729295.1 Plectropomus leopardus
GACACATGCACGGACACATACAGCAGACACGCAGCAGACACGCACGGCACACGCAGCAGACACACACGGACACACGCAGCAGACACACGCACGGACACACACAGCAGACACACGCAGCAGACACGCACGGACACACGCACGGACACACGCAGCAGACACACGCACGGACACACGCAGCAGACACATGCAGCAGACACACACGGACACACGCAGCAGACACATGCACGGACACATACAGC
>NW_024652066.1:0-1152 GCF_008729295.1 Plectropomus leopardus
TTCTCGAGAGGCAACTTTGTGTTAACCTTGTGGCAACTGGAATCTTCTGAAGAATCCATTGGCACGTAGTCACTTTCCAGATCATTGCTGGATTCAGATAGAGAACCATCTGTGACACAGTCCCTCTGAAAGAAATAGATCAAAAATTTAACTAAAGCTAATCTAACTTTTGAAATTTGAATGAAATTCTAATAAAAAACTGCTGAAAGGCTGATGAAACAGCAGCATAATCTACCAAAACATCCAATATCTATTATACATAAAATAAATTACACTTTCTCAATGCTAAACCAGTGGGCAAAGATATCCTAAATGTATAATTTTACGGCTAATTCCCTTTAGAACTGGGATTTGTGCAATAGTAAATGTGCTGGCGAAACACATATGCTATTTAAGCCTTTCAGTACCAAGTCGAAAATGTTTTTTTAATCAACTTCCATGTATCAAGTCTTTTTCTGAATATCAGGGACTGACTGAAAAACATGTGATTAGATTACTAAAATATAACCACTAAATAACAGGCAAGTATTCAGTCAACTCTGTACAGCCTCATTTCCCTATAGGGGAGAATGGGACACAACCACAAATAATGCTGACATGGTGCTTTGATCACTATAACAACATGCAATGAGAGGTTGTAACTCCGGTTGGATAATATGTTAAAATAATATGGAATGGTGTATGTCTGTGCAAGCAGCGAGTTCACTATGTTTTTATTCTAATAAATAAAACAAAACAAAAACAGAAAAATACAACTACACACCTTGTAAATTCAAGTGTCTCTGTTTCTCTGAACTAACACTGCATTGACTGTCTTATTATCTCATCATAAAACAAACTTTATTCAAAGGCATTGGTTAGTTTGTCCCACTGATCAGCAACTGTGGTTAAATGTAAACTGACCCTAAATTTGCCAAGATAGATCCAATCAGTCAGTATTAAACAAAGACAACACATAACTGTTTTTTATTTAGGCCATCAAAATGCGGAAATATATGTAAAAAAAGAAACATCCCAGGGCAGAGCATCACAAAGCCCAATTGACACTTTGAATACTCGTTATTCATCTTTGTGGGAGCTCCTGAGCCCAAAAATAGGCATTCCAGACAGCCCTAAAGACAAGTTCACTGGTCAGACAGCAGTATTCACTTG
>NW_024652067.1:0-245 GCF_008729295.1 Plectropomus leopardus
ACCCTTTGCTGCATGTCACCACCTCTCTCTCTCTCCCTCTTTCATGCTCAAACTGTCCTGTCCATTGAAGGCAATAAAAGCCCCCCAGAAAAAATCTTAAAAGGGGGTTTGACGTAATGGTCGGCAACTGTGTGTGCCAATCAGTGTGCTCGGGGTTAATGGTGCTGCTCATGATTGGTTGGATGTGTATAGGTGGGAACTTGATAAAGTGGAGAACGCTGCTGATTCTGGCTCCAAATGATGCC
>NW_024652068.1:0-238 GCF_008729295.1 Plectropomus leopardus
TCTTGACCTTTGACCTTTTACCATATTCTAGTCAGTTCATACTTGAGTCCAATTGGACGTTTATGCCAAATTTAAAGAAATTCCCTTAAGCCATTCTTGAGATACTGCGTTCACGAAAACGTGAGGGACAGACAACCTGAATACATACTGCCTCTGGCCACGCCCATTGCGTGTGCAGAGGCATGAAAAATGCAACCTGAAGGGAGCATCTCACCTGTGCATTATCTTTTTACAGGTA
>NW_024652069.1:0-456 GCF_008729295.1 Plectropomus leopardus
GATGATTGTTGCTGTGATTATGATTGTAATTATCATATTTATTTACTGTTCTTTGATTATACAAAAAAGGTTTTTCATACGGTGATGATTGTAAGCGGACTTACTCAAATCTATGATGATGCAATGTTAGCGGCTTTTACAGGTTGGCGACACGCCCTCTCTGCTACTTCCGGGGTCTGAGCCAATGGCCTTCTTTGGCGGTAAAATGCAACCTGCAGCCGCACTATATAAGCACATAGACTTGCTCAGACCACCCAGAGCACAGCAGAGAGCACCTGTCGTCTAACCAGCATTTCTTTTTGCAAAGAATAGCCTGAAGAAGGCTCTTTTCAGAGCCGAAACGTCGCTTTTTGTTCTTGCTCTTGCCGGTTTGATAATAAAGAGAACCGAGTGCTCTAGACAGCAGTCTCCGCTTCTCTTTTTCACCGCTGCAATCACACACCAGCAACTTCAACA
>NW_024652070.1:0-224 GCF_008729295.1 Plectropomus leopardus
ATAAATTCACAACATATTAGAGGGGTCATTAAGAAATGTGGGTCAACACACACACACACAGACCTTGCTCTAGTCATTTTGGATTGTCGGTCTCGTTCATGAATAACATTAATAACCTCCCTATGTGTGTGTGTGCGTTGACCCACATTTCTTAATGACCCCTCTAATATGTTGTGAATTTATAACGACACAGACACCTCTAATAAATTCTTAATGGCCTCTCT
>NW_024652071.1:0-242 GCF_008729295.1 Plectropomus leopardus
TACAATTTTGGTGGAAACAGGGTATCAGGTTGGCAGTTCATCTCGGTTCTCGGAAATAGAAACGGAAGTGAGGAAATAAGCGACGGAAGTCCAGAGGGCTTAAGATCAAAACAAACTTATTTCTAATTTATTCATTTAATTTACTTTTTTAATTTATTTCTTCAGCCATTTGGCAGAAATAGCTCATAATTGTTTATGTTACTGTTTGCTAATGCATAGCAAATATCTTTTATTTAACATTG
>NW_024652072.1:0-242 GCF_008729295.1 Plectropomus leopardus
TACAATTTTGGTGGAAACAGGGTATCAGGTTGGCAGTTCATCTCGGTACTTGGAAATAGAAACGGAAGTGAGGAAATAAGCGACGGAAGTCCAGAGGGCATAAGATCAAAACAAACTTATTTCTAATTTATTCATTTAATTTACTTTTTTAATTTATTTCTTCAGCCATTTGGCAGAAATAGCTCATAATTGTTCATGTTACTGTTTGCTAATGCATAGCAAATATCTTTTATTTAACATTG
>NW_024652073.1:0-980 GCF_008729295.1 Plectropomus leopardus
TTTTTGAGTGACATACTTTACTATGACATTGTCATAGTAAAGTATGTTGCTTATATGTCATAAAAAGGTCATACTATAGTATGTCGCTCAAAAAAACATAAAAATGTCATAAGAAAGTATGTCACTCAAAAAACCATAAAAACGTCATACTTGTTTGTCGCTCAAAAAAATAATAAAAATTTAATATTATGGTATGTTGCTCAAAAAAACATAAAAACGTCATAATAAAGTATGTTGCTCAAAATATCATAAAAGCATCATAATATAGCATGTCACTCATAGAAAAGTCATAAAAACGTAATACTATGGTATGTCTCTCAAAAAGTCATGAAAACTTCATACTATAGTATGTCGCTCAAAAATGTGCATAATCTGCAACATTTTGAGTGAAACACGATACTATGAGGTTTTTATGATATTTTGAGGGGCATACTACGGTATGATGTTTTTACGATATTACGAGCAATATTGTAAACTATAAAATGTTCATGTTATTTTTGAGTGACATACTATCCTATGTTTTCATATTTTAGCAAAATATTATAATATGATTATTTTATGATATGTTGAACAATATACTATATTATAAACTTTTCCTGGAATTTTGAGCAAAATACTATGACATTTTTATGATATTTTGAGCAAAATATTACAGTATTACTTTTTTCTATATTTTGAGTGACATACTATACTATGAGGTTTTTACCTCTTTTTTTTAGGGCCAAACCAAAGCAAGACTTTTTTAATGATTTTTGAACGGCATACTATATCGAAGTTTAATGGCATTTCATAATGAGCGATATATTACAATATGACAATATTTTCATGATTCCTTGAAGGACAAACTATATTTTGCCTTTTTTAATGATTTTTTGAGCAACATATTCCACTATGACACTATTAAGCGACATAGTATACTGCAATGTTTTAATGATATTTTTAACAACCTACCTTACTATGATGTTTTTATAGTACATACT
>NW_024652074.1:0-211 GCF_008729295.1 Plectropomus leopardus
GCACTGTGTGCCTTTGTTATAAACTAAACTATTATAGAAAAATAAAAATAATAAAAGTTGCCATTTTTAAACAATTAACAATTTCAAAAGTACACCTTGAAAACATAATTTCTCCTCTATTAACCTTTAGTTTTTTATTATTATTAACAGATAGAAACCCATCTCTGCCAAAAAAAAACATTGTTTACTAATTATTAATTTAAAATAATGT
>NW_024652075.1:0-226 GCF_008729295.1 Plectropomus leopardus
GCCAAGATGGAGCTGGAAAAGGTAATCTACATTGTTTTTTTCATGTTTAAACCCTTTGAAACCTGGGCAAATTGGCATGATTTTTATTTTTTCCCAAAACATGGAAAGAAGTCAGTGAGCCAAGGAGTTAATGGCCCAAAAATTTGCTTAGATGAGTAAAAATAGGTGCAAGAAATTACTTGAAAATTAGCAAAGACAAATGAACAAAAACAATCAATGGAAAAGT
>NW_024652076.1:0-222 GCF_008729295.1 Plectropomus leopardus
TGTTTTTTTTTTTTTACTGTGCAAAGAACAAGGTAAGTCTGGAAACTTAATTAACTCATTACAATAAAGTATAACTTGACAAAGCAGTATAGGGCTGAAAAATGAAAGCAATGAAAAAGTGCCAAAAACTGAATGTTTTTGATCTGTCTTACTACAACAACATTATGGTTTACAGTAGACTACTATACTATACTAGACTCTATTTATTGAGATCATTTTTTT
>NW_024652077.1:0-1914 GCF_008729295.1 Plectropomus leopardus
ATCGATATCGACTGATATGAAAATAATTATCGTGATAATTTTCCATATCGCTCAGCCCCACCAGCACCCACGAGGAGTCGGGGAGTCACTCACCATCTTGCCCCTCTGCTGAGACGATCTGGTTTCCCTCAGCGTGAAGACGTTGCCGCAGACGGATATTTCCCTCCACACACCCGGTTTAGAGCCCTGGCTGAAGCCGTGGCGTGGATGCATCACCAGAACGCCGTTGGTGGTCAGTCCGTCCATCTGTCCGTCCTGCATCCTCCACTTGGCCGCTTTCTCCTGTGAACGGAAAAAATCACCTCTTATTACACAGAACACGAGAAACCAAACGCGACAAAACGCAACCGCGGCGTACCCCGAGGAAGATGTTCTTGGAGGAGTCGAAGCCGGCGGCGTAGATGCGTGCGGAGTACGGAGGGTTTCTTTGGCAGATGATGCGGCAGGCGAAGCGGGAGATGGTGCTCTGAACCGCCTGACCGTCAGTGTGACTCTGACAGCCGGGCAGCGTGTCCGTCACCACGAAGTCGATCGGATTCTCTGTCGAACGACCGATCTGCAACGACACACGGACGAGGTTTATGTCACCAGATCAGGTGTCAAAGTGGAGGAAAAATTCAGATCATAATTGAAGGAATAATTCACCTGAACATTTTTTGCATTTCTACAGTGAACAGAGAAAAAAAATGCATATTGAAAATTATTTTTATTAATTTTTTCATCTAAAAACACAGCGGCATCGTGACAAAAACCTGGCATTTAACGGGGTAAAATTCTGAAAATGAATGAGAATTTGATATTTATGACTAGGACTGGTAAAAAAAAAATTAAACTCAATGAAAGTAGAAAATCGTATTAACGTATAATATTTTTATAGCCTGATTTACCACTACATAAAAAAGAAATGCATAAAAATCAATGTTACTGCTAATCACTGACGTATCCCAGGTTGTGGTGATAAAAAAACCACGTTGTATGTAGTATATTGAAAATGATTAATGCATTAGTGATACTTATAATTAGGACTGATGTTGGTAAAAAAATAAACTCAATGAAAGTAGAAAATACTAATAAATGTTTTGGGTTTTTTTTAAAGCTTGATTTAGAAAAATGGTTAAAAGCATAAAATTGTCACATTTGAGAAGCTGTAACTATGAATGTTTGTCATTTTTTTGGCATTATAAATTACTTTAACTGTCAAAATAGTTGCCACTAACCAATTAACTTCAACTGTACTTGTATGAATTGCTGGGTGATTGAATTTATTACAAAAACATTTGATAAGATTAATAATTTTGTGGCCTGACTCATGGAAGCAGCATGACAGTCAAACTTGGAGCTGCAGGAACAAAACTATAACTAAAAAACTGCTATTTTTCTATTTAATTCTACTTTGTTTAAAACCTGCATAATTACTGGAATTTTTTTTTTGTCACAGTAATTTCTCTGAAGCTGTGTTGATTCTCACTTCTGTTTCCAATTCCTAAATTTGGGCTTTTCTTTTGCTCTAAACTGTCTTTTGTGGGTTTAGGAAATTCTTCGGAGCACATTGTGCAACATGCAAAATCCACAGCGGTCGAAAACAAACACACAGAGAGAACAAAAATCCAAAGTATTTCTCTCAGTCGGGAAGAAGTTTACACTTTTGACATTTATGTGAACGTTTTCGAGATGCAAGATTTCAACGACAGCGATGAGACTAAAATAAAAATAAAGTTATTTAAATGTACTGAAAGTAAGAAAATGAAAAAGATTTATCCCAAAAGAAATTCTTGTTTAATGGTTTGTGTTTTGTACTCACTTAAAGAGAAGAGGCCAATGTTGTTTACTGTTCACAAACACTGAAAAAACAACATATAATATAAGGAAGAACTGTCTTAGGCTTTTAATAAAAGATCGCCGTAACTGTCCATA
>NW_024652078.1:0-266 GCF_008729295.1 Plectropomus leopardus
GGCGCAGCGAGCACTGAGTCCACGGCCCCCGGAAGCGGCGAGGTCCGAGCGGGGAGCGCTGTAAAGCTCGCGGCCGAAGCCGCGAGCCACCTTCGCCCCGAGCCTTTCCAAGCCGACCTAGAGCCGGTCGCGGCGCACCGCCTCGGAGGAAATGCGCCCGGGGGGGGCCAGGCCAGCAACGGGGGGAGGTCCCGCGAGGGGATCCCCCGCCACCGAGCGACCGCCCCTAACCCGCCGAGTTGAATCCCCCGGGCAGACTGCGCGGG
>NW_024652079.1:0-564 GCF_008729295.1 Plectropomus leopardus
TGTGTGCTGGTGGCAGATGAAAGGTTGTTTAAGGACACACACACTCTGTCACACATGGGTAGATCAATAGATGAAAATTATACAAGACCTCCAATGATTAATGGAAGATCCACTTTAGTCTGCTTCATTAGTCCCGTCCATACTGTACTCCTTTATGATGAGCTTGGCTTGTGGCCAGGCTGCAGTTAACAGAGGTCTCTTAAGGTTGAGCCCAGCAGCTACTGTCTTACTGTGTGTCCTACTGTTTGTCTTACAAGGACAGAAAACAAGGACAACTACTTTAAGTTACTGTATGAATATGGATAAATCATCACACCATCATCAGTGTGTCCTTTTTAATAAGTTACATGGTTTGTTTATCTTATTCATTTAACTGAATTGTTGACTCAGTGTACAGCACAAAAGCAAACAGGAATATAAGACTTAGAAATATACAGATATATCATTGATATTATTACATGGCCAGTTTTGCTAAATTCTTGAGCACACCCAAATCAAGAAACTAAAAAGTAAACAACAAATATTACAACATACAAACAAACATAATGCATCTGGCTATGACTA
>NW_024652080.1:0-262 GCF_008729295.1 Plectropomus leopardus
GTACTGTGTAAAGATGTGCTGCATGATGCATATTTAATGAGAAAGATAAGATGCGCTGAGCTAAAGGTTAAGGGTGAGGGGAGGCTGCTGTGGACTTTTAGCCATATCCACCAGTTTTGATTAACAAGTTTAATTTGGGGTCAGGCTTAACACTTTGAAACCTGAGCAAAATTAATGGGAAATTAGCAAAAAGAAAAAAAAAGAATTAGATAAATACAATAAAAAGCATGGAAAAAATGAATAAAATTAAGAAGAAGATTCA
>NW_024652081.1:0-390 GCF_008729295.1 Plectropomus leopardus
TCCCTCCCATTCACTCATTTGTCTGTCCATCTCCTCCCTACTTCTTCATTGTTGTATATTAAGTTACTAAAATGCTTAGGGGAAATGTAGAGTAAAAGTCTACATTTTATTTAAGATATAGTGGAGTAAAAGTAAAAGCTGACAGAAATATAAAAACTGTTATAGTTCATACTTTCATGTAATTCTTAATTATTGTAACAAAGAATAATGACTCTGTTGTTTTACACCATTGCATAGATCTTTATATTCTTCTTATTTGGGCTTTTCTTCTTTCCTTGATACTGTGAGATATGAAATTGTTTGCTGAATATGTGTGGACTCCAGGAAGCCTATACAGTGACCCCTTAGTGGAGGTTAATGGGTTCTGCTGGTGAAATAAATACCTGTTTT
>NW_024652082.1:0-419 GCF_008729295.1 Plectropomus leopardus
AACGAAGAACTCAACAAGTACCTGCTCCAGACGTTTCTGCGGGGATGATTTAGGGAACATAATTTTACAGTAGAAATTTTTATTCAATTAATAACACTCTTTTGTTGACTAAAATCTGTTTTACATCACTGATTTTTTTTTTATATTTTTGACTTTTGGACTTTTGTTCTGACAAAACATGCTATTTATTATGTTTTAATCTTTGTTTGTTTGTTTGCTTGCTTATTTGTTTATTTTAAATGTTTGAAGTAAATATTTATCTGTCTAATTGGGAGTTTTTCACCACATTGACTGATAATGAAAACAACCATTTTTTGTAGCCTTAAAAAATATAATAAATAAATCAATCAATCAATAAAAAAAATTTAAGTTACTAAGAATCCATTAGTGTAGGTCATATTAAACTTATTATTGAGCAT
>NW_024652083.1:0-265 GCF_008729295.1 Plectropomus leopardus
GAAACTGCAGCCTCCAAAATGATCATTATGACCTTCATGAGGCGGGTAACATTTTCTGCAGGACTAACTGATCACTTTTCCATCCACTAAAGTAAACAAATCCGTTTATTAGAAAGTCTTTTTAGAGATTAGAAAGAAAGCAATAATGTAAAGTTAACTTTAATAATAAAAAGTATGGTCTAGACATGTTTTATATAAAAAGTGTGTAGGTATAACTTTGGTATGATTTAGTGATGTTGTAATAAAATCAATAAAACTTTGACCT
>NW_024652084.1:0-350 GCF_008729295.1 Plectropomus leopardus
CTCTGTAATCTGACAGATTTTAATCTTCATATTAAATCTAAAATGTTGGAATTTAAAGATAAAACATTCATAATCTCTCTGTAATGTGACAGGTTTTAATCTCAAAATTAACTCTTGAAAGATTGGAAACTTTAGATAAATCATTCATAATCTCTCTAAAATCTGACAGATTCTGATCTCCATATTAAATTTAAAAGATTCAAAATTAAAGATAAAACAGTCATAATCTCTCTCTCTGGATTAGAAATTAAAGAGAAAACATTTATGATCTCTCTGCAATCTGTCGGATTTTAATCTCCAGAATAAATCTGAAACATTAATTATCTCACGCTTTAATCTAACACATTTTA
>NW_024652085.1:0-393 GCF_008729295.1 Plectropomus leopardus
AAGCCTTGATGCACTTGGTGGTGCCCGCTGGTTCTCAACCATTGATCTTGCCAGTGGGTACAACCAAGTGCCAGTTTCGGAGCCCGATCGGCCCAAGACTGCCTTTTGCACTCCATTTGGGCTGTTTGAGTTCAATAGGATGCCTTTTGGACTGTGTAACGCCCCGAGTACGTTCCAGCGGCTGATGCAGAGAATGTTTGGAGATCAGCAAGGTCAGTCTCTCCTTCTGTACCTTGATGACATTGTCATCTTCTCCTCCTCTGTGTCTCAACATCTGCAGCGGCTGAAGGTTGTGCTCGGTCGCCTTCAGAAGGAAGGCTTGAAGGCCAAACTGGAGAAGTGCACTTTCTTCCAGAAGGAAGTTAAGTACTTGGGCCATGTGATCTCCAGTGA
>NW_024652086.1:0-247 GCF_008729295.1 Plectropomus leopardus
AAACAAGGGTCAAAAAACACCTCCAAAACAAAAAAACTCAAACAAAAATGGGAAAAAAACTCACAATTACAGAAAACTTGAAAAATAAAAACCCACTCCCAAAACAAAAAAAAAATGTACTCAAATGTTTCGTGTTGCTGTTGTATTTGTTCACTGTTTTGTAATTGAATTTGTGATACAACATCATATTTTATAAACTTCTATTGTGTTTTTTTCTGCAAAACATCTGAACATGTAACGAAAGCTG
>NW_024652087.1:0-217 GCF_008729295.1 Plectropomus leopardus
CATAATGTTCTTTCTTGCCACAGTTGTGGCACAAATGCTGAGTGAGATGGTGACCAATACCAAATTTGGGGCATGCTTTCCGTTTCAGCTTTGTTTTGTTCTGTTTTTGTAGCTTTTTGTTGTTGTCTGTTTCTTGGATTCATATTTGTGCTGCTTTCCTGGCTTAAAATGCAGCGTTCATAGCGGGTTTACCAGCAGTCATCTCTCATCTTAAATC
>NW_024652088.1:0-1076 GCF_008729295.1 Plectropomus leopardus
ATATACTCTCTGCTTTAACGTGCACTCTGAGGTTTAGTTTTCTTGACTTTCAGTAAATGATTCAGTTGGTCAGTTGATTCCTGAAACTGAATTGAATTTGATGAAAAATGGAAAATTAAACGATAAAGCATTAAGAATCATTTTTGATCCTTCATTGTAATTTTAAAAGTAAATATGGGGCAAGTAAAAGAAAAGAAACACTTCAATTGATGAACCAGGTGTATAAAAGTAATGGTGATCAAAACTGATGAAGTGATGAATGAACACAAAAAAAGGTAAAAGCACAAGGGGAAAAAAGAGGGTAGTTATACGCACATGGCGTAGGTGCAGGGCTACCGAAAAAAAAAATAAAATAAAATTGCCAGGAGGAATAAGGTTACACCTGCACACTTAACACCATGCCACAAAGGTTTATTTAAGACATCCTGCTTGGATGTTTGCAGGTCAAATGATTATTTGGTCATTTGACCCAACGAAGATCCAAGCAGGATCGAAATGTTAAACTGTGGCATGGAGTAAGTGTGCAGGCGTAGCCTTTTTCCTTATGATAAGCACAAGGGCACATACACAGATGGCCTGTGTTGGATAAAAATTTAAAAATTCATTGAAATTAACAAATTTTATTTTCAGTGATAGAACAGCTACAACACAGTGTATCTGAGAGTCAGAATGCTCCGTCCATGTAGTATGCAGGGCTCGAGTACAGCAGATAGGGGTTGAGTTTATGCTCTGCTGAGGCAAAGCTGCTGTTCTCGTGGGCCTGGCGGCGGTAGTACCTGCGGAGGGCGGGACTGCCGGGGTGGCACTGCCTCACATGCAGGAAGTACTCATCAGGACGGCTTGATGTGTACCCACAATCCTCACACACAAAGATCTTGGAGCGTCTCTGGCGGTAGGCGTACTGCTGGTGAACGCCGTGGATCTTCCTCATGTGGGACTCCAGAGAGCAGCGCTGTGTGAAGGCTTTCTCACACAGCTCACACTTGTAGGGACGGATACCTGCAGCAGAGGGAGACAGAAGACAGACTTTAGGTTTCCCTGTCCATGATTGTGTGGAGGATTTATGCAATCAGATT
>NW_024652089.1:0-256 GCF_008729295.1 Plectropomus leopardus
GCAACCTTGTGCAGAATGGTATGTCAATTCATGCAAGTTATTGGGAATTGAAGCTCATAAGCATGTGTTCAAAAACTCAGAAACTTTGAAATGTAAACTTCTAGCAGCATAGCTGAGCACAATAGCTAACTGACAATAGCTGACTGACATGCAAGATAGGTGGACTGTGGGCCTAAGATATGACATATGCGAATGACATACAGACACATGTTGCATATGTGAGTGAAGACTCAACTCTCAACTCATTTTGCAAAAC
>NW_024652090.1:0-312 GCF_008729295.1 Plectropomus leopardus
TCTGTCTGTTTCCAAGGATTTTTATATTGATATTATGATTAGTTATTTTTTTCCGTGCACAATGTCAATTATCTGTGCTCTCATATGTTAGTATTCTTGTTTTTGTACATAACTTTGTTTAAAAGTTGTGAGGGGAAAATACCATGAGAGGTATAATGACACAGCATTCAATTAAACTTGGGCATATGTAAAGTACAAAACTGTATATCAGAAAAATTACAAGTCAACCAGACCATATAAAAATATTCATAATTTCAGCTGTTTAACTGTCCTGGTGCTCCGCTGTTGCTAAAGTAATTTAATCAGACAGAC
>NW_024652091.1:0-525 GCF_008729295.1 Plectropomus leopardus
TTACAGAGAACTTGAAAAATAAAAACCCACTCCCAAAACAAAAAAAATTACTCAAATGTTTCGTGTTGCTGTTGTACTTGTACACTGTTTTGTAATTGAATTTGTGATACAACATCATATTTTATAAACTGCTATTGTGGTTTTCTGCAAAACATCTGAAGATGTAACGAAAGCTGTCAGTTAAATGTAGTCAAGTAAAAAGTACAATATTTCCTTCTTAAATTCAAAAAATGAAATTACTCAAGTAAAGCACAGGTACCTCAGTGTCACACTTAAACACAGTACTTGAGTAAATGTACTTGGTTAGATTCCACCAGTGTTGGAAAATATTTCAGTGCGTCATGTTCAGACTCAGGGAGTCCTTGCATTTCTTACAATGTCTCTGTCAAGACTGGATGCACCAGAGTAGAACGGGGAGGAGCCAGGGGAGGAGCTACTCTGGGAGGTCGGTGATGGGACCCTCCGGAGGACGAGCAGCGGACTGCTGGGCCGGCCAGGGACAGGAACAAGGGTGTAACTGCAGCG
>NW_024652092.1:0-357 GCF_008729295.1 Plectropomus leopardus
CTGCTGATTGTATTTAGGCTTTAAAAATCCTTCAAGTGGTGTTCATTAGTAAAGATTATCTTACTGAAAAAAGCGCGTAAGAATCATAAACGTTTGACATCCTAAAGCTTATTTTCAGCAATGATCCAAAATCCAATGGAAAAATCCCAGAGGCTTTTTGACAAGGGAACGTGGGCGACATTAGTTTCAGCATCAGACTACAAAAAATCCCTGGGGTGCTCTATACTGGCCCCCAGAGCATGTGGACTAAGTTTGGTGAAACACTGTTTACAGGTACACATTTGTGGCGTCTCCATAATTTTAACCATTAAATTATCATCTCTGAATACTGAGCAAATAAATGCAACACTGATACTT
>NW_024652093.1:0-911 GCF_008729295.1 Plectropomus leopardus
TAGTAGGTTCTGGTGTAGTGGTAGTCGGTTCAGGTGTAGTTGTAGTGGGTTCAGGTGTTGTAGTGGTAGGTTCTGGTGTAGTTGTAGTGGGTTCAGGTGTTGTAGTGGTAGGTTCTGGTGTAGTTGTAGTAGGTTCAGGTGTCGTAGTAGTAGGTTCTGGGGTTGTTGTAGTAGGTTCTGGTGTAGTGGTAGTAGGTTCAGGTGTAGTTGTAGGGGGTTCAGGTGTTGTAGTGGTAGGTTCTGGTGTACTTGTAGTAGATTCAGGTGTTGTAGTAGTTGGTTCAGGGGTTGTTGTAGTCGGTTCTGGTGTAGTGGTAGTAGGTTCAGGTGTAGTTGTAGTAGATTCTGGTGTTGTGGTCGTAGGATCAGGGGTAGTTGAAGTGGGTTCTGGTGTTGTGGTGGTAGGATCAGGGGTAGTTGAAGTGGGTTCTGGTGTAGTAGTAGTTGGTTCAGGGGTTGTCCTAGTAGGTTGTGGTGTAGTGGTAGTAGGTTCAGGTCTAGTTGTTGTGGGTTCAGGTGTTGTAGTGGTAGGTTTTGGTGTTGTAGTAGTAGGTTCAGGTGTGGTTGTAGTAGGTTCAGGTGTAGTGGTTGTAGATTCAGGTGTAGTGTTAGTGGGTTCTGGTGTTGTAGTGGTTGGTTCAGGTGTAGTAGTCGTTGGTCCAGGGGTTGTTGTAGTATGTTCAGGCTTAGTGGTCGTAGGTTCTGGTGTAGTTGTGGAAGGTACAGGTGCAGTTGTTGTCGGTTCACGTGTGGTTGTAGAAGTTTCAGTAGTTGTATTCTGGGCAGTTACTGATGGGAAGCGAAAAATTCATTCATTCATTCATAAGATCATTGTAACACCAGTTACATTTAGCTTTAATAATCTCTCTTTCATCTAAAGGTTATGCTAGCATATTAATTTTTATGAAAGT
>NW_024652094.1:0-253 GCF_008729295.1 Plectropomus leopardus
ACTGCTGAAAAATGTGGCTTATTTATTTATTTATTTATTTATTTATTGAAGCACTGGGGAGGGAAATATTGATTTGGCTAAGGCAAGGGCCATTTAAATAGTCATAATTTTGTATTTAGTTTACCCTTTAAAACCTGGAGTGACACCACTTTTTTGTGCTTCTTTCAGACCCCCTTTCACAACTACTTCAAACTTTGAACCCCAATTAAATTGATGCAGTTTCTTTTAAAAACATGGGGGAGATGGCAATTAG
>NW_024652095.1:0-334 GCF_008729295.1 Plectropomus leopardus
CTATTAACTTCAGTTTGTGTTTGACCTTAAACACGGATATTAAATCATTCTTATCGGTAAATGTCTTCTGCAACAAGAATCATCTTTCAAAGACAAGGTTGTGGGTTATTTTTCTTCTCTTCTCTTATGTATTGAACTTAATCCCATGGTGCTGACGCTGATAGCCCACTGTAATTGCTTTGAATCTCACTCGGATTTTAAATGTTTAAACCCAAGTTAACCGTATGATTTCTTCAGCTTTTATCAGGAGCAAAATCAGCTTTTAATCTTAAAATAAATAATTATTTATTATTTATCGTGATAATTATTGATATTGACTGATATTTATCATGAT
>NW_024652097.1:0-293 GCF_008729295.1 Plectropomus leopardus
ACGCAGTAGTGGTCTGAGACGGCTAGGTCGACAACAGAGGACACACCAGTGGACAAGCCATACGTGATGACCAGGTCCAGGGTGTGTCCTCTATTGTGAGTAGGTTTTGAGACGTGTTGGCTAAAGTCCATGCAATTAAGAACATTTAAAAACTCATTAGAAATCGGGTCTAAAAGGTTGTCCACATGAAGGTTAAAATCACCGGTTAAAATGATCATATTGTAAGAATTGTGTAAAATTGTTAAAAACTCTGAAAATTCATTGATAAAAAGACTACATTTTCTAGGTGGACG
>NW_024652098.1:0-211 GCF_008729295.1 Plectropomus leopardus
ACACACACAGAAACAGAAACACACCAACAGTTTGTGTTAATCAGATAAAAAAGTCAAAATTTCTTCAGGAGCCAAACTTTCATTTGCTGTAAAAACAGGAAGAGACGGAGACAAATGTCTGTCCAACTTCCTGTTCATCCACACCGCTCTGTGTGTGTTTCTGCATGTGTGTTTTCAGCATCTGGTTTGTATTAAACATGAAGCACAAGAG
>NW_024652099.1:0-1954 GCF_008729295.1 Plectropomus leopardus
TAGGTTTCCCTGTCCATGATTGTGTGGAGGATTTATGCAATCAGATTGGCAATGGAAGAAATTCCAAATCTTGCAACCAAGGCTCTCATAGGAAGACATCTAAAAGCACGAATAATCAACAAATTTACACACGGAGACAAAAGACAAAAAAAAAGCCTGAAAATGATTATGAAAACATAATTTTGAATCAATTCAATCAACATTCATCGTAACATTTTATAGTCTCACAGCAGATTTGTTTACGGAGGGTTTTCTTTATCAGTTCTTGGTTTTACCTCTGATTTTAGGCTTTGGACTCTTTTGAGCTCTAAGCAGTTGTAGAATGTTATCACTTATTTTAATACCACACATAACTAAAATTTTAAGGACACTTCACTTTTACTCAGCTGTGGTTCAAATGAATTTACAGTGTTAACATTCATAATGAACACATTCAAAAAGGGTTTTTTCCTTATCTTGTCAGGTAAAGCATCTTTGAGTATCTTGAAAAGCATTAATCGCTGCATTATTAAAGAGACAAAGTCAAAATCGAGTATATGTGCGCGTCGTGTTTGATCAGTGTGCTGAACTGTGGCCCAGCTGTTACAAGGATAGTCAGTGGTACTTGTGTATGTGTACTTGTTTATGTTTATCTGGAATTTTCTGTCTCAGTAATTATGTACTCTGTCTGTTCGATGCATGCTTCCTTGTGTGCAGTGATATGGGTGGTGGTTGTAGTTCGGTAGAAAGAAAATAGTTCCTACATGAAACTATTCATAACAAAGTTTGTGGATTATCTTGAGTAACCTGGTGATGATTTCTAGAGAATGACATTGCTACTGAGGTTGGTTTTTTTGGGGTGTTTTGAGCACCACAAGCCATCTAATTCCATTACATTCAACAAAAGACAGATATTTCCACAGCGTGTTCTGTATATCTCAAACCAAAACAATCTAGATTGATAAATAGCACTACAAAATAGCACTACCAACACGTTCTCATTCCAACTCGTCACATGGTGCCACTTTGTTAGTGACCTACTGCGTGTACTTATGACGTTTCAGGTATCCTTCTGTGTCAGCTGTTTACACTCCAGGATGCTGTTACGGTGACGTCAAAACAAATGCACACTGTGGCATGACTTCATGGTTGGATGATGCAGCCTGTTACCGTGATGTCACAAAATGCACATGTGGTGGGATGAAGCAGCATGGTCCTTATGTTTACACAACAGTGCAGACTTTCACAATGGTTAGGATTAGGTGATAAAGTTACGGCTGGTTAGGTTTAGTCAAAAGCAGCACATGGTAGGGTGTAGAAAAAAAAAAAAGCACATATCCTCAACGGAAGTGAATGCCAAACTCTGCTGTCCTTCAGCGTTTCATGCGCACGCAACCTGTTCCATCCGCCAACATTCTAAAGTGACACCACACGTGCGCGTTGCATGTGGACGCACCCGGTGCCTTCCGGCCGTCCCTCAGTGTATAATAATTGCAGCAATTCTATGCAAACGCCCTCTCATCTGATCGGTCCAGCCGCATTCTGGTTGGATGCGGAAGGTGGCTTCTGGCATCACGCTCGTATACCACAAAGCACTAACAGAGCGGTGCTATTTGACGAGTTCGGAGTGAGAACAGGCTGGCACTACATGCAAGAGGTTCTAATATTTAAGGCCTTTGCTAAAGAAGCCTATCAACTCCAGCACTAATAATTCCATTCCATTGTGTGTGTGTGTGTGTGTGTGTGTGTGCAAAGTTCATCCCTGACCTGTGTGTGTTCGCATATGCCTCTTAAGGTCGAAGGTATCATTAAATCCTTTGCCACAAAATCGACATGGATGGCGCTTCACCAGGCTGTGGCACTTGAGGTGTCGAGTCAGCATCCGCTGCAGAGGGAAGATCTTGTGGCACACTGAGCACACAAAGTCCCCTGAGCCGGGGGACACACGGGGACGAGGCTGGGAGAAAGAGAAAAA
>NW_024652100.1:0-501 GCF_008729295.1 Plectropomus leopardus
TGTTTATAGCTTCATAAGTATAGGCGCAACAGAAACCTTCGGCTACAATAGTCATGAAAATATAGAAGCTGCTCACTGTCAGCGCTCTCCAACAAAACTTTTTTCCAGCCTTTAGTCTTCTTGCAGCATTGGCATTAGTGTTGTCAATGAGCGTCCGGATTACAGAAGCACTAAAAAAAAGTTGAAAGAGCAAAAGAAGAGACCAGGGCCTTGTTGTGTCAACTGTGGGACTAGGTACCCTGGCTGGCATGAATCTCAGTGGGTCTGTTTTTTTGTCTTTGTCTTCCCTGTTGTGCCACCTGTCCTCTTCCTCTCTCACTGCCAAAGCAGCTGAACTTCCACCACTTCAATCGCTTGGCTGACCTTGGCTGAGGAGCAGGATCAGAGGCACGCTGAGTGGAGCCTTGCTTAGGCTGAGCGGTAGAGGTAGATGATGATGAGTGTTCATCATCATCACTGTGGAAACAAATGTAGAAGAAAAAACTGTTGTAAATAACATTA
>NW_024652101.1:0-693 GCF_008729295.1 Plectropomus leopardus
ATCAAGTACATTATTGCACACCTGGGTACACCTCAGTGTTGCTCAAAGGGGATGTCTCTGCTGTAGGAGTCACACTAGTCCATGGCGAAAATCCATCCTCATATTTCTTCTTCTCCTATTAAAAAAACAAACAGAAAAACACTGAAAAAAAGAGAATTACATAGTTTACACACTTTTTTTTGTTTCTAATCTAATAGTTTTTCATTTAATTCCAGCTCAGACCCAATGACAATAGTTTTCTACATTGTCCACCTAAACACTGCCATTGTAGTTCCCACAAGCTTTAAGACTGAGGACTCCCTACTCCCTTGTCAAAAATCATTATCTTTTCCAAGAGAATATTTTAAGATTCCCATAAATAAAAAAAAAAAATCCTATAAATAATCCATAGGAATAAGTTTTGGTTCTTTTGTATTTTTATAGTCCTATTGGAAATCTTTTTTAATTTTTAATTTTTTATTGGTTCCATTGAAATTCTTTAGGATTTTCATGTATTTAAGAAAATCCCATAGGAATTCCATTGGAAAAAGTTTTGGTTCTTTTCAGATTTTCCCAGTCCTAAAATATTTTTCTTTTCTTTCTTTGTCTTTTTTCTCTTTAAATTGGTTTCACTGATTTAAAAAAGACTTCCATGTATAAATAAAAACCTAGGAATTTGATACTCAGCTCACACTAACACAACTTAGATTGGTA
>NW_024652102.1:0-352 GCF_008729295.1 Plectropomus leopardus
CCCTTCTGTAGAGGCCTTCATCCGTCGCTGCCGCCAGGTTTGGACCCAGGCCCGATCTGCTCTACTGGGGTCCGCAGAACGTTACGCCACGGCCGCTAATCGGCGCCGTTCCCGGGCTCCAGCCTACCAAGTGGGGCAGAAGGTGTGGCTGTCAACACGGGATCTCCCCTTGAAGGAGGACTCCAAGAAGTTGGCTCCCAAGTTCATCGGCCCATTCCCCATCGACAAGGTGATCAACCCAGTGGCGGTCCGATTGAGATTACCCCGGTCCATGAGGGTCCATTCCACCTTTCATGTCTCCCGACTCAAGCCGTTCCGGGAGAGCCCTCTGCAACCTCCGTCCCGACCTCCT
>NW_024652103.1:0-526 GCF_008729295.1 Plectropomus leopardus
GTGCAATTTCTTTTAAAATATGGAAAACAGCAATGGGCAACTTGGCAATACATGTATCACAAGCTGCAAGAAATTAGTACATTTAGAAAATATTTTTTAAAAGCTAGGGGGAAAAAAATGTTAAGGCACAAAAAAGAAAAATTCTAGGAAAAATGATGTGTCTAATTATCATAATTTACATATTTGAAATTATGTTACAAAATGATCATGTTTAAAGCACTTTTCCTAGGTCATTGTTGTTTTTTGTTTTGCTTTGTTTGGTTTTTTTTTCCGTTTTTTTTTAAATTTTTTTTTTTACTTTTTTTGGCTAATTTTTGGTCATTTCTTATTCCATCACTGCCTTCTTACAATGTTTTTGAGAGAAATCAAGCCAGTTTGCTGCAGTTTCAAAGGTCTTAAAGTTGTATGTGGGCTATATAAAAGTATAGGCCTCATACGTTTTGTTGTTTATAAAAAATAAACAACTCAACAAATAAAGCATGATTTAAGGACAAATTTTAATTTATTTTTCTTTTCAACCTCATTT
>NW_024652104.1:0-320 GCF_008729295.1 Plectropomus leopardus
CTATAAAAGTCATGAAATCCTTGAAGTGTCCTAAAATCCCCAAACTTGCTTAAATCCTAGAAACTTGCTAAAAACCTGAGATGTCCTAATATCCCTAAAATCCTATAAATGTACTTAAATCCTAAAATGGTCCTGAAATCGTAGAACTGTCCTAAAATCCTTTAAACCTGCTAAAATCCTAGAAATGTCCCAAATCCTAGAAACCTGCTAAAATCATAGAAATGTCCTGAAATCTTAAAATAATGTCCTAAAATCCTAGAAACTTTCTAAAATCCTGAGATGTCCTAATATCCCTAAAATCCTATAAATGTACTTAAATC
>NW_024652105.1:0-451 GCF_008729295.1 Plectropomus leopardus
TCTGGTGCTTTACTACTGAAGACACCACAACCATCCACGGAAAAAAAAAAAAAAGAAAATACTAAATGTAAGCAAACCTCTTCAAGCATTCAATCTAATTTTTGTGTGAATTAGTGAAAGTAGAGTTTGTTTGTGGACATTTAGACGTACATCAGTCACAGACTTAGTCAAATTTCACTCACAGCTAAACATTCTGCAGTTGTTAGCTAACTAATATATATCAGTCTTTTTCACATGGCTGGAATCTGCATTTTTACGTAGCTTGATTTCAGTGCAGGAAATGCAGAGAGACAAACAGCAATAATCTGAGAGAGACTGACGACACTGGCATGCAGGTGATAATCTGTTAGGTTACAATGCAACAGGCATACTCCAGGAGACAAACTTTTATTAGATTAGAAGTTTCTGTGCAGATAATTTGTCATCTCTGTGGTCGGCAGTCTAAATGGAT
>NW_024652106.1:0-266 GCF_008729295.1 Plectropomus leopardus
TTTTTTTTTAAATCCTGCTGCCAAGATCTTAGTATTTTTAAGACTTTGACAAATTTATTTAAAACATTATTTCAGACTTCTGAATTGAATGTCTTTTAAGACATAAGGATTTACAGGAACTCTGATTTCATGGACACTTTCCACCCAGGACTGGGCTAATAAATTCTTCCTCATCTTGAAAAAGTATTTTTTTCAAAAACAGGTGTTGGAAAAGGGCCCTCATCTTACATTCAGGGTTGTTTTATATTGAATCCAATACAGTGACC
>NW_024652107.1:0-324 GCF_008729295.1 Plectropomus leopardus
ACAATTCAATATAAATTAAAAATAGATTAAGATGAGTAGTTATATTTTCTTACATTTCAAGGCAATTGGTGTCCTGTATTTAAAAAAAAAAAAAAAAAAAAAAAGCAATATTAACATTACAGTGCACTTACTGTTCAAAGATAATAGTTTTTTAAACTTATCAGGTCCTACTTATCCCAAAAAAAGAGAAGAAAGTAAAAATGCATACAAAAAAGCAGTTAGTTAGTTAGATCTTTATTTCGAACATGGCAAATAAAAAAATAATAAATAAATAAAATAGAAGCAAGATAAAAACAGGATACCCATCAGACATATACAGCATAA
>NW_024652108.1:0-207 GCF_008729295.1 Plectropomus leopardus
CCACTCTAATAATCCCATTCACCTCTCGCCTCCTGGCAGCAAGACCCTGTGCTAACCCTTTGAGCAAATGGGCTTGATTTCTTTCATGGAAAGAAATCAATGACCAACTTAGCAAGAAATGACCCAAAAATAAGCAAGAAGACACACAAAAAAAGACACAAACAAAAGTAACAGAAAAACAGACAATTACTTGAAAAAGAGTTAAAA
>NW_024652109.1:0-463 GCF_008729295.1 Plectropomus leopardus
TTTTTTTAAGTTACATTTTGTTTAAGGCCATTTTTTTTAAAAGTACTTTTCTTGTAACTTTGAACTAATTTCTTGCCATTTTCTTGCGACGACAGGACTCAATAAATAATTCAAGTTTTATGAATGTTCGCTCTGTAAAGAATATTTTTGGTCTACAAATACTTTAAATTATCTAAAAGAGAAAAACAACATCAGGAGGTGATATCTCCTTCATGAAGCTTTACTCGTTTTTCAAATATTGTCAAGAAAATTATTATTTTCTTAAATATTTAAAATATTTCTCCCCTTAAATAATACGTTCCAAAACCCGTCATCCTGTAATAATTATTAAAAATTATCTTTATGTCTTTAAACATCGAATGAATCTCTTTCGTTAAAATAACCTTCTCAGCCATTAAAACGGACGGAAAAGAGACGGCAGAGTGGACAGCGATTAAAGAACGAGTGATGTGACCTCCTGCTG
>NW_024652110.1:0-2500 GCF_008729295.1 Plectropomus leopardus
GGTGGGAGTTGAAGCTCCTTCTGACGGGAGACTCTGCCAGACGTTCCCAGCAGACCCTGACAGCTCCGCCCCTCTCTTCACCCGAGTGTCCTACGGCCGCAAGTCCAACGATACGACTACAAAGTCGATCATTGAACTGCGGCCTAGGGTGTCCTGATGCCAAGTGCGCATATGGACACCCTTATGCTTGAACATGGTCTTCGTTATGGACAATCTGTGGCGAGCACAGAAGTCCAATAACAAAACACCACTCGGGTTCAGATCGGGGGGGCCATTCCTCCCGATCACGCCCCTCCAGGTCTCACTGTCATTGCCAACGTGAGCGTTGAAGTCCCCCAGCAGAACGAGGGAGTCCCCAGAAGGAGCACTCTCCAGCACCCCCTCTAAGGACTCGAAAAAGGGTGGATACTCTGAACTGCTGTTTGGACCATAGGCACAAACAACAGTCAGGATCCGTCCCCCAACCCGAAGGCGGAGGGAGGCTACCCTCTCATTTCACTCTCGATTTACCAGTCGATCTTCGTTCCTACCCTCACCTATGGTCATGAGCTTTGGGTAGTGACCGAAAGAACAAGATCACAGGTACAAGCGGCCGAAATGAGTTTCCTCCGTAGGGTGGCTGGGCTCTCCCTTAGAGATAGGGTGAGAAGCTCGGTCATCTGGGAGGAGCTTGGAGTAGAGCTGCTGCTCCTCCGCATTGAGAAGAGCCAGATGAGGTGCACCAGAGAGGTGACATTCCACGTCCCCAGAGCTAGCTTCTGCAGAGCTCGGCCAAAGGAGCCCGCCGGCTGCCCCCGGACCGCCAAGGACCCCCCCCCTCGGCTGTGTGCCCACCCCCCCGCCCCCTCACACCCCCTCCTGGTGTGACCCCTACCTGCTTCCTCCCCTCCTCCTCACCGGTGGTGTTTCCTGGTTCCTCTCCTCACCTCCTCCTCCCACCTCCTCCTCCACCTCCAGCTTTTCTCCACTCACCTCTCCTCCTGCTGCTCTCGCTGCCATCATGCCCGCCTCACCGCTGCAGCCTCCTCTCTCACAGCTGCGGCTCATCGCCATCAGGCCATTTAAGACACTCCCACACATTCATTCACTGCCAGATTGTTCCTCTGCATTTGCACGACTCCCTCCCGTTTCCCTGCCAGATTTACCGTTGCCGACCCCCCCTGTTCCCGACCACTTCCCCGTGCCTGACTCCCCGTGTACCTACCTGCCTTCTGTCCCCTTCGTTTCGCTTCGTTTCGGCGTTCCGGAAATCACGGCTGGCAAGAGACCTCCCCGCTCGACCACGACGACCTCCTGCCTGCCCCCTCGACCCACGACGATCCTCCTGCCTGCTCCTCGACGGTCCCGTTGTTCTCTCGGACTCCACCCCCCGGCTTCCGATCCACTGCCTGTCCCGACCACGATTCAGCGCAATCCCCGACGACGCTCACACACGTGTTGTCGGCTCGTCGAGCTACGGGGTTTCCAGCTCTCCAGCCACGGTAGATTCAAGCTTCGTGTCTTCTCCTCGTGGGATTCCCAGAGACTGTGTTTGGGCTCACGGCCCGAAGAACGAACTGAATAACTGTGAGTTGCTTTTCGTGAGTGTTGGTATTAATAAAAGTCATTACCAACAATCCCTGAGCTTTGGTGTACTGCATCTGGGTTCTACACACACCCGTTTCAGTACAATCTGGCCAGAAATGGACCCAGCAGACGCCAGCACTCTCCAGAATCGTCTCGCACGCGTCGAGGGAATGTTGCAGCAGCACGAGGCTCAGCTCTCCTCCAACGCGGCTGAGGCTCGTCAGAGGTCTGCGTCTCTGCCTCTGCCTTGAGCTCTCACCCTCTCACCCTGTTGGCTAATCAGGTCCACAGATGCACGCAACCACGCCCAGCACGCCGCCAGCCGCCGCCCCAGCTCCAAGTTCCGCTCAACCGGCCCCAGTTCCACTCCATCGCCCAGCTCCCTCCCAGAACCCCGGGTGGGCGCGCCAGAACGGTATGCCGGAGATCCAGAGGGGTGCAACCCGTTCTTGACGAACTGTTCCATCTTGTTTGCTCTGCAGCCACACACATTCGCCACAGAGGGAGCCAGAGTGGCGTTTGCTATTAACCACCTCACGGGCCGAGCACGCCTGTGGGGAACGGCCGAGTGGGAGAGGGGCACTCCAGCCTGTTCGTCATTCCAAGCTTTCGCTGAGGAGCTACGAAAGGTTTTCGGGACTGTTTCCCTGGGTCCCGATGCCACTGGAGGTCTCCTGAACCAGCGACAGGGCGATCGGACCGTGGCTGACTTTGCTATTGACTTCCGGACCCGAGCGTGACCCTCCAGAGTGACTGGAATTCGGCGGCCCAATGTGACGCATTCCTCAACGGGTTAGCTCCTTACATAAAGGATGAGCTGATTTCGTTTGATCTTCCCCACTCCCTGGATGGCCTCATTGAACTGACAACCAGGCTGGACAGGCGAATTCAGGCAGGAGGAGGAGGGAGCAGCGACTAGAGGGAGGCGCTCCGC
>NW_024652110.1:7500-9896 GCF_008729295.1 Plectropomus leopardus
TCCTGACTGTTGTTTGTACCTATGATCCACCCTTTTTGGAGTCCTCAGAGGGGGTGCTGGAGAGTGCTCCTTCTGGGGACTCCCTCGTTCTGCTGGGGGACTTCAACGCTCACGTTGGCAATGACAGTGAGACCTGGAGGGGTGTGATCGGGAGGAATGGCCCCCCCGATCTGAACCCGAGTGGTGTTTTGTTATTGGACTTCTGTGCTCGCCACAGATTGTCCATAACGAACACCATGTTCAAGCATAAGGGTGTCCATATGCGCACTTGGCATCAGGACACCCTAGGCCGCAGTTCAATGATCAACTTTGTAGTCGTGTCGTCGTATCGTTGGACTTGCGGCCGTATGTCTTGGACACTCGGGTGAAGAGAGGGGTGGAGCTGTCAACCGATCACCACCTGGTGGTGAGTTGGCTCCAATGGTGGGGGAGGACGCCGGTCAGACCTGGCAGACCCAAACGCATAGTGACGGTCTGCTGGGAACGTCTGGCAGAGTGTCCCGTCAGAAGGAGCTTCAACTCCCACCTCCGGAAGAGCTTCAACCATGTCCCGGGGTAGGCTGGGGACAATGAGTCCTAGTGGGCCGTGTTCCGTGCCTCTATTGCTGAGGCGGCCGACCGCTGCTGTGGCCGTAAGGTGGTTGGTGTCTGTCGGGGCGGCAACACCCGAACCCGCTGGTGGACACCGGCGGTAAGGGGTGCCGTCAAGCTGAAGAAGGAGTCCTATCGGGCCTTCTTGGCCTGTGGGACTCCGGAGGCAGCAGACAGGTACCGACAGGCCAAGCGGAATGCGGAATGCGGCGGTGGCGGTCGCCGAGGCAAAAAAACCCGGGCCGGGATGGGAGGAGTTCGGCGAGGCCATGGAAAACGACTTCCGGACGGCTTCGAAGAGGTTCTGGACCACCATCCGGCGTCTCAGGAGGGGGAAACAGTAACTCCGTCAACACTGTGTATGGTGGCGGGGGGGGGGGCTGCTGACCTCGACTCGGGATGTTCGGTGGATCGGTGGAAGGAATACTTCGAAGACCTCCTCAATCCCACCGACACGCCTTCCGTTGGGGAAGCAGGGTCTGGGGACCCGGGGGTGGGCTCCTCTATCTCTGGGGCTGAGGTTACCGAGGTGGTCAAAAAGCTCCTCGGTGGCAGGGCCCCGGGGGTGGACGAGTTCCGCCCGGAGTTCCTCAAGGCCCTGGATGTTGTGGGGCTGTCGCGGCTGACACGACTCTGCAACATTGCGTGGACATCGGGGACAGTGCCCTTGGACTGGCAGACTGGGGTGGTGGTCCCTCTTTTCAAGAAGGGGGACCGGAGGGTGTGTTCCAACTACAGAGGGATCACACTCTCACTCCTCAGCCTCCCTGGTAAGGTCTATAGAGAGGGGGGGTAGGAGAGAGGAGGGTCCGCCGGACAGTCGAACCCCGGATTCAGGAGGAGCAATGCGGTTTTCGCCCCGGTCGTGGAACTTTGGACCAGCTCTGGACCCTTGGCAGGATCCTTGAGGGTGCTTGGGAGTTTGCCCAACCAGTCCACATGTGCTTTGTGGACTTGGAGAAGGCATTCGACCGTGTCCCTCGGGGAATCCTGTGGGGGGTTCTCCGGGAATATGGGGTTTCGGACTCCCTGATACGGGCTGTCCGTTCCCTGTATGACCGGTGCCGGAGCTTGGTCCGCATTGGAGGTGGGAGTTGAAGCTCCTTCTGACGGGAGACTCTGCCAGACGTTCCCAGCAGACCCTGACAGCTCCGCCCCTCTCTTCACCCGAGTGTCCTACGGCCGCAAGTCCAACGATACGACTACAAAGTCGATCATTGAACTGCGGCCTAGGGTGTCCTGATGCCAAGTGCGCATATGGACACCCTTATGCTTGAACATGGTCTTCGTTATGGACAATCTGTGGCGAGCACAGAAGTCCAATAACAAAACACCACTCGGGTTCAGATCGGGGGGGCCATTCCTCCCGATCACGCCCCTCCAGGTCTCACTGTCATTGCCAACGTGAGCGTTGAAGTCCCCCAGCAGAACGAGGGAGTCCCCAGAAGGAGCACTCTCCAGCACCCCCTCTAAGGACTCGAAAAAGGGTGGATACTCTGAACTGCTGTTTGGACCATAGGCACAAACAACAGTCAGGATCCGTCCCCCAACCCGAAGGCGGAGGGAGGCTACCCTCTCATTTCACTCTCGATTTACCAGTCGATCTTCGTTCCTACCCTCACCTATGGTCATGAGCTTTGGGTAGTGACCGAAAGAACAAGATCACAGGTACAAGCGGCCGAAATGAGTTTCCTCCGTAGGGTGGCTGGGCTCTCCCTTAGAGATAGGGTGAGAAGCTCGGTCATCTGGGAGGAGCTTGGAGTAGAGCTGCTGCTCCTCCGCATTGAGAAGAGCCAGATGAGGTG
>NW_024652111.1:0-1083 GCF_008729295.1 Plectropomus leopardus
AGAAAAATACTCAGTGATATGACAATATGGAAAATACTGGTTACCATCAAGAACTATTTTTTATATATTTGCTAAAAAAATATTGTCAATATGGATATGCTACACACATTGTTAGCTTGGTAAGGTTCTCCACAATTCAATAATTCAAATAATTTTACTAAAATCATGAGCAGAACAAATGAACATTTTGCACATCTATTTTCAAACACATGCATAGGTGATGGACGAGCAGAACATAGCTTAGAGAAAAACTCCCAAACTATTTTTTTTTTTTTTTATGCAACATAACGGGACTAGACCCCCTGATGCCTGATGAAGGTCTGGTACCGAAATGTTGCCCTAGAATATTGATTTTTGCAAGTTAGACAGTGTTTTTCAGAGTTTTTCACTGTAAATGTTGAGCACAACACAGGACAGTAAATAGACTCTGTAAACAAAAGAGATTTCATTAAACAGTTTGAATGTATTTTTTTGCTGAGCAACACTTTGGTGTAAAAGGAAATAAAAGCCAATCCCATATAGACGTCTGTCCAATATGTAAGCCTTTTGAGTTCAGTGATTTAGGCAAAAGTTTTTCGGTACCTTTTTTCCTGCTCTCACAAGCCCTAAATCTTTCAGAGCATTAGTCATAGATCAAATCTCTCATCTTCTCTTACTTCTTTTTAACTTTCAGCACCTGATCTATGTGAATTTGCAGTAGCTCCTTCATGGTAGCTCTAGGACATTTGGGCTTTGTGCCCTTCACTCCTTTATTTCCAATCCAGTCCATTTCCTCCAGTCAGCTGCCTTTCCAGGGCTTTCAGCTGTCCTATTCACAGCAGCCACCCAATGATGCTATAACTGTTATCAGAAAGTACCCTAAGTTGGGAGTGCATTTGTACGGAAGTCCAGAAAACTTGGTCATATTATAGAAGTGACACTATACTCGACAAGAAATATCTGACCTTACCTTGGCTCTGCTTACCAGTGCCCGTGGACTGGGATGGTAGAAGGAGCCTCGTAGCATGAGTGTGGACCAGTCCGGTCTGGCGTCAGTTACTGGTCTTTGAGATCCTGCCAAAGGTACAGGCACTCTGAGTCCAG
>NW_024652112.1:0-252 GCF_008729295.1 Plectropomus leopardus
TACGAAACCAAGAGCGACAACAGGTTTCTCCAGACGCCTTTCACACACATTTCAACCTTTGAAACTGGAGAAAACTGGTTTGATTTCTTTTGAAATCACGGCTGAAATGAACTAATTGGCAAGAGATGTCCTACAAAGTCCAAGAAATTAGGAAAATGTGACAAGAAAATGGCCCTGAAAACTAGATTTAAGAGCGAGAGAAAATAATTATGAGAAGTTTAATGCCAAAAAAAGTAAAAAATGTCAAGGAAC
>NW_024652113.1:0-488 GCF_008729295.1 Plectropomus leopardus
CATGAGAGCACAACACTCAGACCTGCTTGTAGTCTGAGTCTCCTTGGGGTCATTATGCATCTTTTGGTGGTTTTGTGTCCCTTTTTTTGAGTAATTTTATTTTCTTTTTTAGATAGTTTTGTGATGCTTTGTAGCCATTTTTTGACTCATCTGGGTCTCTTTGCGGTAAATGACTTTTTTTTTTTGCATTGGGTCACACTGTAGTTTTGGGTCTTCTTGTTGTTTGTTTTTTTTTTTTGTTGGTTGTTGGGTTTTTTTATAGTTTTTTGCTTTTCAATTTGGGGTAATTTTGTGTCTTTTTGAAGCCTTTTTATTTTTTTATTTTTTTTTACTGTTTCTGTGTCACTGTGTAGTTATTTTGTATCTCCTTGTGGTTGTTTTAAGTATCTGTGATTCTTTTATGTATTTTTTCAGTCATTTGGGTCTCTTTCATGTAATTTTATGTCCTTTTGAAAAATGTGTGCTTCTTTGTAATTATTTTGTGTCTT
>NW_024652114.1:0-410 GCF_008729295.1 Plectropomus leopardus
TCAGTTTTAGATCTCTTTTATGTTATAAGTGATACCTCTGTCGTAGCGGTTTTTAATGCTATTGTGTCAATTTAAACTAGTCCTCTAACACCAGCTCTCAAACTATAGGCACTTCAAAAGAGTGCTTTATCAAAGTTTCTTGGTTTTGTCTTAAACAGTAGGTATACTTAAGATATGTTTTCCCAACTTTTTCCAAGTTACCAAATATCCAAAAACACAAATGATATTTTTCTATAAGCTTTTTTTCGATCAATTTATTTGTTTTTGTTTTTTTTTTTGCTTTTTTCCTTACTGGGGTCCCCAAAGACCTGAAAGATTTTTTTTCATCTCATGTACACAAGATAATAAATTGTTCTCACAATGAAATGTATGCTAAGTGAGTGGCCTACTTTGCACAGTTCGAGGAATTT
>NW_024652115.1:0-234 GCF_008729295.1 Plectropomus leopardus
TACTTCACTGTGAATGATTTAGGGGGCCCAGAGCTTGACAGGGCCCCAACATGCTCGGGATTACAGTCATTTGTGTGTCAGAGCTGTTGTTGAGCTGAGTTCAGGTGGGCCCAAAATGTCTGGTGGGTCCCTTGTGTCTATCTTTATGTGAACAGCTGATAATACACATTGTCACACTCACTGCTGACTCTTTTACTCAATTACCATTTTAATTTTTGTAACATTAGCCTATAT
>NW_024652116.1:0-514 GCF_008729295.1 Plectropomus leopardus
AGGGATTCTCTGCAACACCCTTATGTAAGTCCCTCAGCTAAGGAGAAGTTAAAGCAAAGGTAAAACACTATTGGTGTTTTGTGCAACTGCTCCCCGAGCTTGTATCACTGGAATATTTGTGCTTCCTTTTACAGGTTGTTTTGTAGAGTGTGATGCATCCACGAAATGACCGGAAACTGAAGCCATCATCGTTCCTAATTAGGGCTCAAGCACCGAAGGGTGCAAGGCCCCTATTGTAATTGGTCCGTTTATTATTATTATTATTATTATTATTATAAATTGGGGCACAAAAACCAAGCGGGTGGGACCACTTTGAAACCTGAAGAATTTTTTTTTTTTTTTTTTTTTAAACAAATGAGATCCATTTTTGAGGGCCTTAACATACCCGAGAAGTCACCAAATTTTGCACAGACATCAGAACTGCCGATAAATTTGATGTTTTACGGGTAACTTGTATGGGCCCAAGAAAATGGCTCAAGAGCACCACCAAACAGACTTCAACAAAGGAGCCCCT
>NW_024652117.1:0-305 GCF_008729295.1 Plectropomus leopardus
AGCAAGAAAAAGTGTTTTTGCAGAATGTACGATGTCACAGTGAAGTTAACCTTTGACCTTTTGGATATACAATGTTGTCACTTGATCATTTATTATTTATCCTATTTGTGTGAAACGTCATGATAATCATATGAGTGATGACCAAGAACATGTTTTTTAAGTCACAGTGACCTTGACCTTTGACCACCAAATTCGATTCAGTAAATTCTGGAGTCCAAGGGAATGTTGGTGCAAAAAAAACCCCAAAAACTCAAGAGTGAGATATCACATTTACAAGAATTACAAATATGAGATCACAGTGACCT
>NW_024652118.1:0-441 GCF_008729295.1 Plectropomus leopardus
AGGGATTCTCTGCAACACCCTTATGTAAGTCCCTCAGCTAAGGAGAAGTTAAAGCAAAGGTAAAACACTATTGGTGTTTTGTGCAACTGCTCCCCGAGCTTGTATCACTGGAATATTTGTGCTTCCTTTTACAGGTTGTTTTGTAGAGTGTGATGCATCCACGAAATGACCGGAAACTGAAGCCATCATCGTTCCTAATTAGGGCTCAAGCACCGAAGGGTGCAAGGCCCCTATTGTAATTGGTCCGTTTATTATTATAATTTTTATTTAAATTAGGGCCCAAAAACAAGGCGGGTGGGACCACTTTGAAACCTGAAGAATTTTTTTTTTTTTTTTTTTTTAAACAAATGAGATCCATTTTTGAGGGCCTTAACATACCCGAGAAGTCACCAAATTTTGCACAGACATCAGAACTGCCGATAAATTTGATGTTTTACGGGT
>NW_024652119.1:0-266 GCF_008729295.1 Plectropomus leopardus
CAGCGTTTTGTTGTCATGCAGCACAAACCTGGAAAAAACTCCCGACTTGGACTGCTTTTCAGTCAAAGAGAAAACATTCCTGTTTTACGCTGCCTACTGCACCGGGAATGACTGCAAACTTCATTTAAAATCATTTTAATGAATCCTTTTATCTTTGCACCTCTTGTCTGCACTTTTGTCATTTTTATTGCAGATTTTTATTAATTATTTTATTTTATTTCATTTAAGTCATTATAATGATATAATTAAATATAATTTAAAAATAT
>NW_024652120.1:0-236 GCF_008729295.1 Plectropomus leopardus
TTATTTGTCGTTTTATTGTTTGTTTTATTGGAGTTTAAATAACTTCAGACTTGAATTCTGCTTAAAAAATATTAATGCTAATGTCGGTTTTTAATATTTCACCACAGTGATAAAGGTTGTTATGATGAATCAAAATGTGTCTTCTTCTAGTAAAATTGAACACAGTAAAGCAAAGATTTGCATTAGGATTTTTTTTGTTATTTTTTGTATTGCATCATATATATCCTTTTCTAAAT
>NW_024652121.1:0-204 GCF_008729295.1 Plectropomus leopardus
TGACACCACATGAATGCAACAAAAAACTGTGCATGGCAGGAATTTTAGTCTCGACTGCTATAATAGAGTGCCCCAGGAATAAGACCTGGAAATGAGTTAGCATTTAATCAAAGTCAATGGGTTTTTTGAATGGGTTTTCAGGTAGATGCCTGCAGTAAGATCTGTGGTTAACACAATCCTAAGAGACTGTCATGTTTTGTTCTA
>NW_024652122.1:0-2398 GCF_008729295.1 Plectropomus leopardus
CCTGAGCCGGGGGACACACGGGGACGAGGCTGGGAGAAAGAGAAAAACACTCACTGAATGAAAATATGGATAAAAGCTTCAGGAACAATTTATAATCTAAACAGCTTTTTAAGTGAGCCAAGCATTCAAACCTGGTGTACATGTTAAATGATGTTTGATGGATCATCAGGCCCTGCATCAGGTAGGCTGTGCCATCATAAATCTACTGAGTCCTCTGACAGGAAACTAACTCTGACCTGATATTTTTTTGCTGTCTTAAAATTCTAGCTGCTAGACACAGCCATAGAGATGCATATTTCAGCTTAGGCTAGGCCCCACTGATAGGCACTTTCATCTGATTGGCAAGGCCATTTTTTCCTCCAAAATTAGCATGTGTATGCAGGTTTTTTAAAATGGGAAAAAAAATTTCCAGCGCTGCTAACGGAAACCATTTGGAGCTGATAAATATCTCCTGCAGAGTCATTTGTCCTGGAGTGAATGGCAACTTTCCCATTAAATGACAAAGCTTGGTGGTAGCTGGCTTTTTGTGCAGTGGGAAAGGGGCTTTAGTAATCAAGCCATCACCCTTGCTTATCTAGCTCGACTTAGAAATAGTACACCACATAGGTTCTAGTTATATTAGAAACCCTTTATACAATATTCTTTGCTCCAGTGCAGATTTATAGCATCCTTGAATCAAATTCTCATACAAGCAAAGAGCAGATAATTGGCTCCATGAGCCAGACTCATATCTAAATTATATTCGTTTAGGCTAAACGTCATTGGTTGGACCAACTGGCTTGATATGGTAGGCAACCACCAGCACTGTATACTCACTGGAATGAGACCCCTCTAGTCGCTAGACCACTTTTCCGCTGACTGAATGATAATGCCTCAGCAAAAAAAAGCCACCCCCTGCAAGTTCCTTTTTATGTTTATTTTTGTCTAAGGCTTTCCAGTTTCCTTAAAGTTGCCCATGGAGCTTTGAGGTCATTCTACAGCACATTGCTGACCTATTTCTCACTATATCTTCCACTGCCTCCAAAGCTCCCTTTACTCTACAACCAATCTATCAATCCCCCATTACCTATTTGACTTCACCTGCTCCAAAACTACCTTTTGCATACTCTCACAAAACCTACACCCTTCTATGCCATCTTCTCTTGCTTATTTTAAACTCCGCACATGAATTAACAGCTGCCCATATACCCTGTATGGTAGTACTAGGCCATTATACTTTGAGTTATGCTCATCTCTCCTCTCTTTCCATGGCTCAACCATTCTCCTGCCACTCAGTGCGACTTTCTGCAGGCATCCTTTATTGGCAGGGGATGCTGATATCCTGTGAAGTACTTATCGCTGGAATTCACACACGCAAAGTGTTTAAAACATCCATTCACGTACACTGGAAATGTGTGTGCCGATGTTAACATGAAGCAGATCATCTAATCTTGGTTACAGAAAATATTATTGAGATGGCAAAAAGTAAGTTAGAGATTTCTTTGCTTGGACCGACAATGAGGCGGAGCTGCTACTGAAAGTAACACAAGACTGTAAGGTGGTCAACAGCAGTGGAAAACCACCTGGAGTCATTGCAAAGCAAATATAGCAACATACTGTATTAAAGCAGCATCGACAGGATTATAAATGGCCGAAGAAAGCCATGACAATGGGAAAGAAGCACCAACATGAGAAGGATAAAAACACAACAGGTATGTTGAGCTATAATATTTTGACCAGCTGTGAATCATAAGACCATTCCTTAGGTGAATGTGGGCGTCTGCATCATTGATTTCAAAAGTCTCTATTTCCACCAGCCAGATTAAAATGCACCCCGAGTGTACAAACTAAAAATGAGGCAGCAGCATTTTCAGATGTCACCGTTTTAGTGGTTCCAAACGCCAGAGTAGTATGGAAACTAGGCATAAAACAAAAGTATCTTAGTGTGGACATGCTCCCCATTGTCACTGTAAATTCTGAATTCCTGTTTTTGCAGACTCTTGGGATTTGCTCTTTTCTTAATTGTAGTGGCAAATGGTGCTAAGCAGCTGCCTACATTGCATACATTCAGTCCATGTTTTCCACTCCAGTCCATTTCCTACAGGCAGATGTCTTTCAAGTTCTCCTATTTATAGCAGCTACTTACTATTGCTAGCTAATGTGTGATAGTTATCAACACATAGTAAAAAAGTTCCAAAAGTTGGACCTGCATTATTACGGAAGCCATTACATTTGGTCACATTGTAGAGGTGACACTATACTCGACAAGAAATATCTGACCTTACCTTGGCTCTGCTTACCAGTGCCAGTGGACTGGGATGGTAGAAGGAGCCTCGTAGCATGAGTGTGGACCAGTCCGGTCTGGCGTCAGCTACTGGTCTTTGAGATCCTGCCAAAGGTACAGGCACTCTGAGTCCAG
>NW_024652123.1:0-492 GCF_008729295.1 Plectropomus leopardus
CTTCGTGCACGCGCAAACACGCACGCGCGTGGATTCAAATTTCTGGGTTTTTTTTCTGCAAAATTTGTTTTAAAGTCAGTAAATACAAGTTTTCATGATGTAAACTTTAATTAATTGCTATGGAAAATTATTGGAGATGAAATTGCGATCCCAAACAAGCGGTTGCTTAAAGCAGCAGCAGAAAATACTGAACACTTTGAAGGGATTTCTTTTTTCGTGCATTATATTTATCTGTAAACTTTTTTTTTTTTTAAGTTTAAAAACAAAAAAAAAAAAAAACACCTTCAAAATTGTCTTTGAACACAAAATATAAGACTAATGTTTTTTAAATTTCTTTCCTCTAAAGCATTTCTGATTTACACAATTTAGTGTTGCATATCATCTATTATTATGTTATTGTGTTAATTGAAAACGTTGTTTGTAAAACACTTTGTAATGCACTTCATGTATAAACTGCACTGCAGAAATCATTTATATTACTACTGTTGTTTT
>NW_024652124.1:0-366 GCF_008729295.1 Plectropomus leopardus
AATGTCATCGGACCACTGGGTGGTTGTCCGTGAGACCTTAATCCAACAGTCCTTCCCTGGATAGCATTATGTAGCGTTCCATGCAGCAGTGATATTATGATGGTAGTGAGGGCTTAAACCCCTAACAAGAGCAAGCAGATGACTGTCACATGGGTTGACTGATGTTTGCAGCTGCTAGTTGGTTACTGAGTAGTGCAATTAATCTTTGTAACTGCAGGGAGAGTGTATTTATTTATTCATTTATTTGGCAAAAAGGGACTTTAATACCATTGGGACTGGAGATTTTTTTGTTTTGTGTAGGGGACAGGGACAATATTTTGGAGGAAAGTCTTATATTTCTTACATTTCTTGCATAGCTGTCATGCA
>NW_024652125.1:0-302 GCF_008729295.1 Plectropomus leopardus
CGTCCCATGACTCAGTCAGACCTCCTCGATGAATCAGAAAACCGCTGGACGGACATCAACAGGGACGCACGCCAGACTGTGGCGCGTACACAGACTTTTTTTTTAAAATTCGCCCTACATTCACCTTCCTCTTAACGGAGTTTACACGCGACTCAAGATTTACAGCGCAGTATGAAGTTATACAGGATTCACCCAGCAACTGACTGAGACGTAAGGTTTGAAAGGACAGCGTTCAGTCCTCCCTGCTGTCCTCTGACTGCTGATAATGGACACCTCGTCTGGAACGGATCTTTTCGAAAGAC
>NW_024652126.1:0-271 GCF_008729295.1 Plectropomus leopardus
ATAGCTATCATGTTTGTGTCTGTATATATATGTGTGTGTGTGTGTGTGTAGTGTGTTTATATGTGTCTTCAGTCATATTCATTATCTAATTATCTAGTTAAATCAATCTTGATTTAAATAATAATTTTGTAAATGTTTTAAAGGTCCAGTGTGTAGGATTTAGGGGTATGTATTGGCAGACAGGCAATACAATATGGTAAGTATGTTTTCTTTAGTGTATAAATTACCTGAAAATAAAAATTGCAGTGTTTAGAATGAGTTTAGAATAAGC
>NW_024652127.1:0-219 GCF_008729295.1 Plectropomus leopardus
AAATTACCTGAGAATAAACAAAAATAAAATAAAAGTAAAAAAAAAAAACAAAGAATAACAAGAAAAAAAAAAACCCAACAAAACAGGGCAGAAAATTAAAACAAAATATATATAACTTTTTTTTCTGTGACATTATTTTAATTATATAAGCATAATGATAAATATGTTTTTCTGGATTTTTTTCCCTTGTTTTTGATAATTTTCTAATAATTCTACAAA
>NW_024652128.1:0-218 GCF_008729295.1 Plectropomus leopardus
TGTTGTTCCCGTCAGTCACTTAGACATAAAAACATGGAAAAAAATAGTGTTGGACTTGGAAAATACAGAAGTTAGCCTTTAAACCTTTTAAAACGTGAATCAACATCATCTTTCTTGTGGTGCATTCAGACGCCTTTCACTGGTATTTAAACCTTTGGACCCTGAGAAATATGGGGAACAAGGCAATGGGCAAATCGCAAGAAATTTGTAGATTTAGA
>NW_024652129.1:0-234 GCF_008729295.1 Plectropomus leopardus
GAGGCAGCTCTGTGTAGAGGCAGCTCTGTGTAGAGGCAGCTCCGCATAGAGGCAGCTCTTTGTGGAGGAAGCTCTGTGTAGAGGCAGCTCCGCATAGAGGCAGCTCTGTGTAGAGGCAGCTCTTTGTGGAGGAAGCTCCATGTAGAGGCAGCTCTTTGTGGGGGCAGCTCTTTGTGGGGGCAGCTCTGTGTAGAGGCAGCTCTTTGTGGAGGCAGCTCTGTGTAGAGGCAGCTC
>NW_024652130.1:0-406 GCF_008729295.1 Plectropomus leopardus
AACACAACACACAAAAACAAAACACACAAAAACAAACACAACACACACAAACAAACACAACACGCAAAAACAAACACAACACACAAAAACAAACAACACACAAAAACAAACAACACAAAAACAAACACAACACACAAAAACAAACAACACAAAAAACAAACACAAGACACAAAAACAAACAACACACACAAAAACAAACAACACACAAAAACAAACACAAAAACAAACAACACACAAAAACAAACACAACACAAAAACAAACACGAGACACGAACACAAAAACGAACAACACACACAAAAACAAACAACACACAAAAACGAACAACACACACAAAAACAAACAACACACAAAAACAAACACAACACACAAAAACAAACAACACACAAAAACAAACACAACACACAA
>NW_024652131.1:0-646 GCF_008729295.1 Plectropomus leopardus
AAGAGATCTGGTGAATAATTTATCATGTACATGAAGCACGTGTCCACACAGCATCACAGGCTTGTGTGTGTCTGCTACTTGCCCCAAAGCACCTGAGTACAGTTTGTATGTGGTGAAAAAAAAAACAAAAAACAACTATGCTTTTGACCAGTTTCCGAGCCTCATTTTAACCCGTTCAGATGCCCTGTCCGTTCCAATGAACACAACTTTTCTAAAACTAAGCTAAATACAGCTAGAAACAAAAACTTATGATCGGTTGATGCTTCACCATTTCATTGGAGTTGTGAAAAGTTAGGACCAGCTCAGCTTTTGTTTGTAGCATCTCACGCCTGCTGGGCGTCAGTTTGCAGCTTCATGTCGCTGGCTTCGTAGTGTGAACACAGCATAAGGGTCCAGATTCAATACCCAGAATTCACACAAAAGTCTTTTTTTTTTCGTGCAAAAAGACCTTTGCCATATTGGGGATTTTTAGCACGTTTGTGCTTACGTATCGGGTGCTAGTGTGTTTTTGTAGTAAAAATTCATTATTCCTAATCCATTGTATGTTGTGAAGTGCAGAAGTTACATGTAGAACAGCAATGCTCCATAAACCACCACAACAATCTGCCAAAACAGCAATCAACAAAGTTATTTCAAGCTGACACAG
>NW_024652132.1:0-388 GCF_008729295.1 Plectropomus leopardus
TTTGGTGCACGGGTGTCTGAAAATGATGAAAAATGACTCACGCTTTCTAAAAGCCTGCTGTGACATCTTCAGATAGCTTGTTCTCTTCAACCATTAATCTAAAAGCTAACTATTATTTAATGTCCTATCGTGTAAGACATAACTGCCAGTACTTTACAGTCAAAAAACAGAACTAAGAATACTTTTTCAATCTTCAACCAGCTTTGTATCATAACAATGTGTGTGTAAATGAGTACAGTAAAAGCACCTTCAGACGGTGATACGGTCTTACGGGTCTATTACAAATTGCTTAACAAGTGTCACAGGAGCCTCCCCTCTACCAGGGTTGGCTTCAGCTTGGCTTTGTTGAAGTGGCTTTTCAACAGGGTTGGATATTGATACAGACAGT
>NW_024652133.1:0-1378 GCF_008729295.1 Plectropomus leopardus
TACTGGTCTTTGAGATCCTGCCAAAGGTACAGGCACTCTGAGTCCAGCTGCTGTAACACATCCTAAGGCTACTGACTGAGGCACAGCTGCAGGCTGCTGGGCGTCACGACTGCAGGATATTTGCTCCACAGCAAATTCACTCACTAAAATGGGATAAAATGGTTTGCAACGAGGTCAAATTACATACAAACGATACAGCTTAACAGGACTAAACTAACTTAGATGTTATTGCTTATTTTTGATGGCTAAAAAGTCAATTAAATTCTTACCGATTGTATCGTCGTCTTGCCACTGGAGCTGCTCTGTCTCCTTCCATTGCCATGCTCCACATGCCCCACGTTTCTTCTTCACAAGGAAAGACCTCGGCATCCTTTGAATTCTCTCTGTCTTAATCCTCTTTTTCTTCTGTTGATCTTTTATTTCACTCTCAGCCTCTGATCCTTTGCACTCTTACTGCTTTTAGTTTTACAGACCAACCTATCACCTTACTTTTAATCCTTCCACGAAACCCTCATCAATGGACAACCTGCAGGTACACTATCCCAGCAAAATCACTGCACTCATTTCCATAGCACTATCTGGAGAGAGTGGTGCTCTATGATGGGGAGTTGGAGGCTCAGTGATTTGACTGGAGTACACCTGCATTGACTGTCCGTGTACACCATTTTAACTGGTCCTCCACCGGTTTTGCATGTCAGGTAGTGAGAATCCGGGGAGCTTCACATTCAAGTGGCCCTTGGCATGCAAATTTTTGCCCCGGACCAAGCCCTGGCCCCAGACAAAGGGCGAAGTCTGAGTAACAGGAGCAAGTACAGAGGAGCCACAGCCTTAACTGCTAGGTAAATCAGCCCTTTCTCTTTTTTTAGCCTCTTTCTGTTGCAATTGTTTGGTGGGATTACAGAGCTTTTAAAAATGTACACAAAAGCCATTCAGAAACTTGCTTTTTTGTTGACAGTTCTTTACATGACTGCACATACATCGTGGTACTCTTTTGTTTTTTTGTGATGAATTATTTATTTAGATAATGCAAAACAAAATTGTAGATCACCAATAATATAGGGAACTCCACACAGGGAATAGGAATTAGCAAACAGGAATGACAAAATGACAAAACAAAAAAAGTAGTAATAATAATAATCATCATCATCATAATAAAACCCCAGTCAAAAACACCCTAGTAGTCTGCACAGTCAGTGCATGCTTAAAAGGAAAACCGCGTGCGCCTCATTTCACTGGACTCTGCATGGCAAATACAAATGCTGCTAGAGACTAAACCCCATCATGCAAATAGCAATAGAGGTCACTCCAAGAACATTAGGAGGATCAGACAAACTGTAGCACAGTTTAAACACACTTCAACCCCACCTTAATGCTACAG
>NW_024652134.1:0-279 GCF_008729295.1 Plectropomus leopardus
TGTTTTGGGTCGTTGTCTTGTTGAAATATCCAGCCCCGGCGTAACTTGAACATTATTCTAAAGAATTTGCTGGTATTGAGTGGAATCCATGCGACCCTCAACTTTAACAAGATTCCCAGGACCAGCACTCGCCACACAGCCCCACAGCATGATGGAACCTCCACCAAATTTTACTGTGGGTAACAAGTTTTTTTCTTGGAATGCTGTGTTCTTCTGCCGCCATCCATAACGACGCTTGTTATGCCCAAATAACTCAATCTTTGTTTCATCACTCCACAG
>NW_024652135.1:0-446 GCF_008729295.1 Plectropomus leopardus
GAGTTACACACCGAGTCACACACCGAGTTACACACCGAGTCACACACGAGTCACACACCGAGTTACACACCGAGTCACACACCGAGTTACACACCGAGTCACACACTCAGTCACACACTCAGTCACACACCGAGTCACACACTGTCACACACCGAGTCACACACCGAGTTACACACCGAGTCACACACTCAGTCACACACCGAGTCACACACTCAGTCACACACTCAGTAACACACCGAGTCACACACCGAGTCACACACTCAGTCACCACGACTATTCCAGGACTTTCAAGGACATTTCCAGGACATTTTCAGTGTGTGTGTGTGTGTAGGTGTGTGTGTGCAGGTGTTTATGTAGGTGTGTGTGCAGATGTGTATGTAGGTGTGTATGTAGGTGTGTGTGCAGGTGTGTGTGCAGGTGTGTGTGCGGGTGTGTGTGCAGGTGTG
>NW_024652136.1:0-519 GCF_008729295.1 Plectropomus leopardus
AATTATATTTACCCAGTGATTTTGTAAACATCATTCAGTTATTGAACTTTAAGAAAGTCTTTTAGTGGTAGTCTTTGATGTAGTAAATCAGGTGAACCAGGAAGTGTGGGCCACCATTCTGGCACTGATCTGTCTTCACTGTTTCAGGAAGGATGCTCGGGGAGAGTGGGAGCTTCTGGTTATGAAGGCTGTGTCATGGCTCCGTGCTCAGAATAATAAAAACTAGAATCACAAGTGTTGATCTGTTGTTTTTAACAATGTGTGCTGGTAAAAATCAGCTGTTTGCCCACATTAACTCTGCTGACGACTTGTTCTCAGTGTGTTATTCAGCACCAGAAAGACACCCTGGGACTTTTTATTGTAGTGGTTTTTTGCATACAGAAGCAGATACAACCTTTACTTTTTCAGCGTTGCACATTTGCACTGTTCACATTTAATTACACAGATGTTTGTTTTTGGCTTTTTGGAAAATGATTTTTTTTTGTTTGTTTGTTTCTTCACTCCTTTTGTTTGATTTTT
>NW_024652137.1:0-535 GCF_008729295.1 Plectropomus leopardus
TTTCTTTCAAAAATATGAAAATAGGCCCAGACTCCTCTCTCTCTCTCACTGACAGCTATGTGAACAGTGCCAAGAAGCTGTTTGAACCTGGGCTTAAACCATGCTATAACCATATCTCACTTTCACTCTTACACTAATTAACAGATTCTTAACAGCTGTGGAGCAGAGTGATACATGCAGAGTTAAAACTGTTGTATTATGCTAAATATTACAAGATTTGGAAAAGTATTGTTAAAAAAAAAGCAAGGGGAAAAAGAGAAAAGCTAGGGAAAAGCAATATTTTAGGTTATTTATCAACAATAAATTTTTAAAATTGTAGAATAATTATATTTTTCAGTTTGTTAACCAGGTCACTTAATTGTTTTTTTTTTTTGCTTTAATTTTTTTTAAAGACAATTTTCAGGTATTTTTGTTGTACTTTTTATTTTATTGCATTTATTCATTCAATCTATCTATCTAATTTTGGGTCAATTCTTTAGCCGCTCATTGCCTTCTTCCCATGTTTTTGACAGAAATCAAGCCAATTTGCTCAGGT
>NW_024652138.1:0-207 GCF_008729295.1 Plectropomus leopardus
AAAGAAAAGCAGCAAATATTCATATTTGAGATATTAGAACCATTTTTTCCCCATTTTCACTTTTACAAAAATAAAAATGAGTCATCTACCGATTGGAAAATATGTCTAAATAGATATGAGTCTTATCTTTGAGCATGTAATCCTGTTGTGGGACTCAAGGTAAACTATTGTTGTTTTTTTCTTTTCCTTCTGGATTTATTCATTTAT
>NW_024652139.1:0-303 GCF_008729295.1 Plectropomus leopardus
ATAATGAAGACCATGTCACCCAGTTTAACAATGCAGCTCATTGGTGTCTTTTTAATAGTTTTAAGACAAAATGGCACAGAGGAATAAGCTACATCATATTTTAGATATGCAGATAAAATTTTCTTTGTTTTATCTACATATTATCTACAAATTCTTTGTTCCTTTTACTCTTTTCAGAGGATTTGATGACAGTAGAAACAAATATTGATTTACATAATAAAAACATAGAGTAAATAAATCAGAAGGACATCAAAGCCATTGTCCACCCACAGTAAACAGAAAGCACAACTAATGTTGTCAAAA
>NW_024652140.1:0-323 GCF_008729295.1 Plectropomus leopardus
CAGGGGGCATTGCAGTCTTATGTTACAGCATCTGAGTAAAAAAAAAAAGAAAATACATAAACTAAGCCATAATCAATTAAAGTTTACTATACACCTGTTACTGTGCTGCTTTTGATGTTGATTTTTTGGCTATTTATACGTTAGATACCAAGCCTCGACTCTATCATCCTGTAACGTTATGTTTTTCTATAATAAAAACACAATAAAAAAAAAAAGTTTTCAACTGTTTTTATGTTATCCATGTAAACAAACATGCTCTAACTTTTATTTATTTTTTGTCCACTTTGACAGTTGTGGTACATGCCCCACTTGTTCGGAAAATT
>NW_024652141.1:0-205 GCF_008729295.1 Plectropomus leopardus
TACAACAAACAAGATGGCAGCAGCAAGTTCGCTGTTATCAAAAGTTTAACGGCTCAGATTTCATGTAAGTTCATTCTTCCTTGTTAAAACTTGTGTTTTATCATTATTATTATTATTTATGATAACATTAACATTAAAATGGAATTGATCTGGTGTCTCTTATTTTTCTTGACTCAGTCAGGATTAGGACTGAAACAATTAGTCA
>NW_024652142.1:0-208 GCF_008729295.1 Plectropomus leopardus
CAATTTAATCAGGATTTTTTTTACTCACAGTAAACTGATTTTTTTTTTAAATCACCTTCTTTGAAAACAGAAAGATTAAGTTGAAATTTAACTCTCTGAAACCTGGATCATTAGTTTTCTTGTGATGCAGTCAGATGCTTTTCACAAGCTACTTAATCCTTTGAACTCTTAAGACTTCCAGAAACTGGTAAAAAAAAAAAAAAAAAAA
>NW_024652143.1:0-207 GCF_008729295.1 Plectropomus leopardus
CAATTTAATCAGGATTTTTTTTACTCACAGTAAACTGATTTTTTTTTAAATCACCTTCTTTGAAAACAGAAAGATTAAGTTGAATTTTAACTCTCTGAAACCTGGATCATTAGTTTTCTTGTGATGCAGTCAGATGCTTTTCACAAGCTACTTAATCCTTTGAACTCTTAAGACTTCCAGAAACTGGTAAAAAAAAAAAAAAAAAAA
>NW_024652144.1:0-2689 GCF_008729295.1 Plectropomus leopardus
GTGACCTTTAAATGACCCTCATCAACAGACAATGTGAGATCATATCAAACAGCCGATTTGAACTGTCATCTCCTCAGATATGAAATCGGTACCCCCTTATACCTCGGCCTGGTGGGGAGTTTCCTCATTCTCCTCGGCTGTGCAGTTCACTGTGCAACTGCGTGCACAGTTAAACATCCAAAGAGGTTTGTTTATATACCATTTAACCCTTTGAGACCCGGATCAACATCACTTCTCTCATGCTACGTTCCAACACCTTCACAAGTATTGAAATCTTCAAAGTCTGAGCAATTGGTTTAGCTTTATTTTCAAAAAAAGTGGGAAAAAAAGGCAATGAGCCCGCTTATGGTGTAGATTTTGAAAGTTACTTTGAAAGAAGAAAATGTCCAAAAGACTCTATTCACAACTATATATTTAAAATCATTTAAAAGAATTCTTATTTTTTAAGCACTTTTCTTTATGTCATTTCCTTTTATTGTTTGTTTTTTATTTATTTATTTTCTTCTTATTTTTACAGAATTGGCTTGTACGTTTTACAATTATTTATTGCTAATTTTTGGGTAATTTCTTCTAAAGTTGCTCATTGCTCTTTATCGTTTATACGTTTTTGAAAGACATCAACACATAAGCTTTTGCAGGGTTAACTGAATATGATCGCCTTCCTATTTAGACCCTGCAGATTTTTAAACTAAAGCAGATGCTGAAAAAAAATGTTAAATTAAACAAATACTCACTCGTGTGTACTGTTGTTTCTGACAATACTTTCTCTGCAGCAGGCATCCCATGGTTCCCTTTACTGCTGGAAAAGGAGAGAAAACAGAACACATTTTTGGACCGTCGTACAGGTCAAAAGACCTCAGAAACACTGCTTGCTACAAGATGTCTTCTGTTGTGGTTGTGTAACGGCGGACAGGTTTGGCCCATGGGCTAAAAGTTGAGGACTACTGGCCTGAATGCTGTTTCAAAGAATTTATTAGCTATTTATTATAATTGCTTGTTTGGCCTAAAAAATGTTAACATTTATAATGACACTGACTGTAAAAAAATACCAGAATATGCTTCACAAACACAAGCACTACATATATGTCATTTGCAACTGTAGAGGGCAAACTCCTAAAGTTCTTATATTCCCAGAAAAAATACTAAGCTACAGCACATAAGTCAAGTATGTGACTAGTTTTACCAAATGTAAAGTACTACAAAGTAAAACAATAACATATATAACCATCATTAACACTCTGTGTATACAAAAATAAACAACTGAAAAAAAGGTCTCCATCCTCTCTGATTATTTTTCAAATTGAACCCCCAAAAAGGCATCTTTACATATCAATTTAGTTTTCATTGTGTGATTACTCTTTTGTTACAGTTTTACAGTTAATAATTTAACCGTTATGTTATGTTTGGACCATCTTTAACAGCTCAAAAATCAAACTGTGTTGTTTTATCAGCTTTCTCAGACTCACTTGGCAAACAAAAGTAAGTCATATTTGTTCATGTATGATGTAATTAAAATGCTTTAAAGCCATTTCTGTATTTTGTCCCATTTGTGGCTAAGAGCAGGATTATCGCTTTTATACTTTTCCACATTTTGGGTTTCAATGAGGTCAGAAAAGACAAAGTGTTTAGAAAAATAACTGCAATGATAAGGTCATTTTAACAAACACCACGTGGGTTGACACGACAGTGGACGTAATGCTTTACCATTTCTGCCTGAGTGCTGGGAACACGAAGGCTGCTTAGTGGGCAAAACCATCAAAAAGATAAGACGACAACACAACAGTGCTGGTGTGACACCTGCACACCAGTAACGACATAGAGGGCGAGCTCAGACCAGTTTCCCACAGTGAGACATTGTTCAAACTGGGACTCTAAATTAACACATCTTTACTGGTTTTTGCTCGAGGACCAGCTGCACTCACCATGAAGTTCAGGACGGTGGTGATGTACGTGGAGATCGGCTGCTTCGTGTCCTGCCTGTGCGGCTGGATCCTGGTGTGTTCCACTCTCCCCACAGAGTACTGGACCTTCTCCGAGGTGGGCAGCATCGTGCTGACCACCTCCAACTACTACTCCAACCTGTGGAGGGACTGTATCTCAGACACCACGGGGGTGTCCGACTGCAAGGATTACCCCTCCATGCTGGCCCTGCCTGGTAGGATACTCTGAAAACCTCACAGTAAACATTCCTTTAACGTTTTATTAAGCTCTAAAACAGTTGAAATGATTTAGGGACAGTATGAAAAGGGTCAGGGTGAGGAGGGGGGCTGAATTTTTAAGAGGTTACAAAAAAAGGCAGCATTATCAGTATTTACTTTGGACCCTCCCCTTGACTTAGGAGATAAAAGCATTAGCCTCAGCTCCAATAACTCTAAATAATATAATATATAACGCATTAATGCCTTAAGCACAATGCAATTAAGGTCCGTACATGGGGCCTTTTTTCCATTTTTTTCCATTAGCAGATGCATTTCCTGTCTTTAGGAGCTGGTACCAGGCCCTGTTTAAAGGCTGTATGATTATACTGGTATCATATCAAACTTGAAGACCTGAAGAATCCAAGTCATGCTTGCTTCTCAGGAGCGGGGATAAATTATGCTCTACAAGCTCTGGTGATGGAAAAACAGCATGTCCATTTAACGGGGGTCCCTTGACCTCTGACCTCAAGACATCTGAATGCTTATGGGTT
>NW_024652145.1:0-344 GCF_008729295.1 Plectropomus leopardus
TGGTTTTCTGAAATATTTTTGCTTTGGCTTTAATCAAAAAATACACGTCTGCAATAATTCTTCGTTTGTCAAAAGTCAAATAATTTATCTTCTGAGGACGAGTTCTCAAACTCCATGTTTAATTTTTCCATCCCCTAAAATCAAGATGTTCACTTGAACGTGATGAGCAGTTTTCCAACAGTCACAGAAATCATCACATTTTTAAATTACGCTTTCCAGGCCTTGAAAGGTAAAGGAACTACAAAAAACCTCATTGAATGTTTTGGGAAAATCCTGGAAATGTGTCGTGTGTAATTTAAAATAATTTGTATCAACGTGTGAAAACATTTTTTCATTTTCTCTGA
>NW_024652146.1:0-241 GCF_008729295.1 Plectropomus leopardus
TTTTTGGTTTGAGCCTCTCGTTGTGTGACTATGTTCACACTGATGCTGTACTTTTCTTTAGACTTTTTCACTCATGACGACATAAAATATCAGCGTGTTCGTCTTTTTTGTGAATTACCCGACTTGCTGTCTTGTTGTTCAGTGTTGATATGAGGAGGATTTGATTCAAAAAGCATCTCAGATGTGAAGAGATGCTGTGGCTTAGCTGGTTAAAACACCTGTTTTGTAAACAGGAGATACT
>NW_024652147.1:0-235 GCF_008729295.1 Plectropomus leopardus
CCCAATGTGTCCGTCTCTGGTCGTGTGTGTGAGACGGTGAAAGCAGCTCGGACATTAAGGCGACACAGTTTTTGGCAAAACAAGACACAACAGAAAGAAACTAGAGACACACACACACACACACACACACACACAGACACAGCCTGCTGGTGGAATAATACACACACACACACACACACACATTTCGGGGACGATGGACACACAGAGCGACAGCACAGAGTAAGGCAGTATTACA
>NW_024652148.1:0-227 GCF_008729295.1 Plectropomus leopardus
GTTTCTGTCAGATGGTTTTTCTGCTCCAGCAGTCACTCACTCACACATTGTTTCACTTCCCTTTAAGAAGCCTTTCATGCAAACCAGCACAGAGAGAATCATCATACAGAGCGACCCGAAATATATCAAACTACTCTGGAATTAAAATGTCAAAATTTAGACCAATTTTCAAACTTTCTTATCCAAAACCTTAAACTGAACGTAACTTATCATTAACATATCTCATG
>NW_024652149.1:0-247 GCF_008729295.1 Plectropomus leopardus
CACAATATTTATTTTATAATTTATTTATAATTTATGAGAAGATAAACAAGAAACAATTTGATGGATTGCCATGAAATTTGGTACAGATCTCCTCAGGATAAATCACTTGATCCCTTCAGCTAGCATCATCCCAGGTCAATATTTTAATTTGTCCGATACCTTATTTTCTAAAAATAAAAAATAAACTCATATCGTTCCAGACTAGGGCTGCAAGTAATGATTATTGTTGAATAATTTTCATTTTTTC
>NW_024652150.1:0-385 GCF_008729295.1 Plectropomus leopardus
AGAATTTAAAATATGGCCACATAATGCATTGTTATAAAAAAAAAAAAAAAAACAACAAATGAGGGTCTTTTAGAGAAAGAGACAATGTATATTCTTGTTATGCTGTTTCAACAGCAAAAAAATAAATGGAATTAAAATAAAACAAATAATATCAAAGCTTAAGCCATAGCTGTTGAAAAGCTCTGAGACACATTTACTGCTCCTTGGAATAAATTGTGGCTTATTCATGTCTCTAAAATTAGCTAGCCTAAATGTATCTAGCCTTCACAAAATTCAGGAAATCTGCTTTGCACAGATGACTGCAGATCTATTTTTATTGCAAAGTGTATCATAATATACACTAAAGCTACATTCACAGAACATAATGCTCACCCAGCTCTGTTCT
>NW_024652151.1:0-376 GCF_008729295.1 Plectropomus leopardus
CATTTCACATTTTTGTGTAATTTCTTCATCACTGCCCTGGTGTGTAAAGGCCTCAATGCTAATGAAGTATTCTTCTAGCATAGGATTATCTATTGCACTTGACTAGGTACCTGAAATTGACGGGGTCCATACACAATGCACAGGGGGGGGTGGGTGGGAAGGTCAGAAGGTGCCCAACAACAGAACTCAGTAAAGACTATAGACAGGGGTTGCAAAGAACTCATAATCACCATCACCTTCAAGGTCGTCTTTCCATTTTAGAGACAGGCTATTTAAATAGAAATAAAAGAATAACCACAAGTGTGTGAAACACATTGTTGTGGACCACAGAAAAATCAATTAGCCTAAATACATGTTAAACACACAGCAGACAGGA
>NW_024652152.1:0-228 GCF_008729295.1 Plectropomus leopardus
ATCTTGGTTGCAAAAAGTCGACGAGCTAGATCTCAATAAAGTTTATCAGTTTTGCTGCTCAGATTTAAATCAGAGTGCAGTTGCACCAGCTTGGAGGCTGATGTATGTCGTCCCATTTCAACAACAGTATTCATTTTCAAAAAACATTTTGCAAACAGGGTGGCTCATCAACATTATTGGAACATGACTGAGAAAAATATGAGGTTAATGTCTTTACACCTTTGTTTG
>NW_024652153.1:0-278 GCF_008729295.1 Plectropomus leopardus
GTTGTTCTGGTTATTATCATTACATCTATTTCATAATTTTATTTTGTTTTTTCTATTTTGTTTTCCTTTTTTTTTGTCTTTTTTTGTATTTTTATTTTTATTTTTTTTACCGTTATCTGTTATGTACGGTATATGTTATACACTGTAAATGTTATGAATATGTACTGGACCCCATAAAGAGTAGTGGCAGCTATGCTGCAGCTAATGAGGATCCTAAATAGAAACTAAATAGGAATGCTCATAGTGACAAACCAACAAAGACTCATCACTCAGCCCTT
>NW_024652154.1:0-366 GCF_008729295.1 Plectropomus leopardus
TTAGTTTCAGTAAATTCAGAAAATGGCGTCATTCACGCAGTGAGGTCGTTTGATTATGAACAAATCAAGTGGTTTGAATTTAACGTAACTGCACGTGACGCAGGGTCCCCTCCTCTGAGTTCAGTGGCTACAGTTAAAATAAATGTTCAGGACCAGAACGACAACCCTCCTCAGGTGCTGTACCCAGTCCAGACTGGTGGCTCTGTGGTGGCTGAGATGGTGCCTCGTTCAGCAGATGTGGGCTATCTGGTGACTAAAGTGGTGGCTGTTGATGTGGACTCTGGACAGAATGCCTGGCTCTCCTATAAACTGCAGAAAGCCACAGACAGGGCGCTGTTTGAAGTGGGCTTACAGAATGGAGAAATC
>NW_024652155.1:0-2883 GCF_008729295.1 Plectropomus leopardus
GGGGTCCCTTGACCTCTGACCTCAAGACATCTGAATGCTTATGGGTTCTGTGTACCCATGAGTCTCCCTGTTAAAGACATGCCCTCTTTATGTTAGTGGCATATAGCTTTTTTTAGCTGTCACTTGATTCCTTATCAAGACAGGAATTGCTTTACCTCGACAATAGGGACTTCAAAATGTTTGAAAAGCAAAATAATGGAAAAGAAAATGCAATTAAAAACAAATTACCATTAATTGCTTTTAACTATTGAAATTCTGCAACTAATGAAGATTAAAAAAATACATTTTTTTGTAAGCTCCAATTTATAACTTTCATACAGTCCCAGTTCAAACAATATTGAAAGAAAGCGCTGCAGACAGCACTCAGGGCAGGCGTGTCCCTTTCATTTACGTCCACTAAAACGTTTCCTTTTTCCCACTGACAGGCTGAGGCTGTTATTGTCTCTGACAATATGTATGTATGCACGCTGTTGTGTGTAACCTTGATACCTTTTTTTTTTTTTCTTCTTCTTTTCTTTTACTAAAAGCCTACCTAGGGACAGGAGTTGTTCTATGTTCATTTTTATCGTCCCTATCAAATAAACAATATCAATAACATAAATACAAAGAGGACTCTACAGAGAAATGTAACGTTTTCCCATGACTTTGGGATGCAGGACAAAATTACGTTTTTTTTTTTAATTAACTGGAAACAAATCAGATGAAATCTTTAGCATGTTCCCGTCCGTTTTATGTTTAAGTCTCACTAATGAAAAGTCTTGTTACGAATATCTCACGAAAGGTGACTTTTCAATGCCATGGCTGAATGTTAAGCTGATTTCGAAAATGCAAAAAAAAAAATCTGCAAGAACAACACATCTCCTTTCGTGTGACGTGGATACAAAACAGGAAACGGGAAAGAATTTAACTTCTCTGTAGGGTCTCTTTTTCTGTCATGCTGTCAGACACTTAAATAACTTACAACAACCATTTAACACTTTAAAATGCTCTAATGGTACATTTAACATACTAATTTTGTTTCTCCATTTCAAAAATATACACGTATATTTGAATTACATTTGAGTTTCACCTGTGTTCCTTCAGCGTTCCTACACGCCTGCAGAGCGCTGGCCGTCTGTGCTGTCATCACTGGTTTTTTCGGAGGCGTCCTCACACTCATTGGGATGAAATGCACTAAAATAGGTGGATCAGAGATCGCCAATGCCAGAGTGACCTTTGCAGGTGGATTAACCTACCTAGCTTCAGGTAAAAATAACATTATTCAGATGACTTTGAGCATTGAATTATGTGAAAATGATGCACTCAGGATGCTCTATTTTCTGACAGGATTCTGTGGGATGATCACCTACTCATGGTGGGCCAACAAAGTCATTACAGAGTTCCTGGATCCATCTTTCAGAGCACAGAAGTGAGTAAAGCAGTGGATTATTGTTAAAAGGTCCGTGGAAGTGATATGAACAAACAGTGCAGGGAATCTAACCATAACTGTTGATATACCTCGATACTTGTTCAGATTTGAACTTGGAGCTGCAGTTTTCGTTGGCTGGGGAGGCTCCATCCTCCTCCTCTCTGGAGGGACGGTGCTGACTTACTTCTCTGGAAAAGAAGGTCTACCATCAAGGTAAATATCAAACCTCTAACATTTTATTTAAATGCTTGTATTACGTTTGTTATCTACTTTAGAACCACGACTACCTGAGATTAATTACGTTTACAGTTCTTCAGAAAGACCTAGGAGACCGGCCACTTACGCCACCGCTCGGACCAGACGCACCTACATGCTGCCGGCCTCGTCGTCCAGAGTGACTCTGGTGCCACCGCTGTTTTATGAGGGCAGGAGGAGCCGAGCAACCAGAGCAACAACCAAGAGCAGCAGGACCTTTAACAGGGACAGCTTCGTCTGAGCTGCAGGGGAGCTGAGAGAGTGATTTACAAAACCTACAAGGAACGTTTGGGTAATATACTTTGTTGCTGAGAATGAGATGAGAAGATCAACACCACTGTGGTGTCTGTATGTTCAATATGAAGCCAGAGCCAGCAATCTGTTAGCTTAGGTTAGCTTAAAGACTGGAATCCAAATCTGTCTAGTTGAACCTCTAAAGCTGGACTGCACCATCATTGCACTTTTAAACCTGAATAAATCATAGTTTAGGTTTTAATTCTGTTGCAACAAAGTATTTTAAAATTAAGATTAATTTTAAACCTCTTAAATCACAATTTAGTTTACTCTAAACCCAAATTTAATTTAATTCTGTTGCACTAAACCTTTTTCCCCAATTTAAACTGTGATCCAGGGTTAACTTTAAACCCACAATGGAGGCAGTTTAACTTTTACACCGGCTGCCTTTCTGAGATGGACTGAGCAAAATAGTCAAGTTCCTAAAATTAATTTGAGAGACAGACTTAAGACAATTGACTTTTATGATGATGATGATGATGATGAATTTTTTGATTTTTTTGAAGATACCAATTCACCACGAAGACTGGGCCAGCCGTCACCATGAATACCGTTAAGCTGGCAAATTTTAAGCAAGCTAGCAACAATGTAATGTTTATTGTTATGGAAAAGCAGACATGCATACAAGTAATCCTTGTTGGTGCAATCTGGCCTAAAGATCACTAAGTAACATATTATATCGTGCATTTTCAGACAGAGTGAAGCTAGCTGTTAACCCCTATGTCCAATATTTAAGCTAAACCAAGCTAAGCTAAGTAGCTGCTGGCTCCAGCATTATATTTCATGCACAGACATGCGTGGTATTAATCTTCTAATCTAACTCTCTGCAAGAAAACACATAAGAATATTCCCTAAAATATTAAACTGATCCTTTGATGAGACATTTCATCAAAATCACTTTATTCTGTGTCTCATTTCAAACTTTC
>NW_024652156.1:0-291 GCF_008729295.1 Plectropomus leopardus
ACAGCTTTGCTTGTATCAAAAATGCTACATAAATAATGTCTGACTGATTGATTGATAAAACAATTTTTGCCTACTGTGTTTATTCAGCCCTGTCTCCGAGAAATTCCGCTTACATACAGCAATTTTGAAATGCGTTTTTTGAGGGAAACATGATGCAGAGCAGGTTACATGTTCTTTTAACATAATGATGAAATGCTACCTGTTACAAGAGAGTCCAAAGAACATGAATACTTAATGTTTCAGCAAAAAAATTCACTGATAGTGTATTTCATTTGTTCTCCACCCAAATAG
>NW_024652157.1:0-445 GCF_008729295.1 Plectropomus leopardus
TTGCTACTTGGCAGTATAAAAAACTACAAAACAATATAAAACTACATCAAAGGGATATATATGTATAAATGAATCAGTAATTAAAATATAATCAGATAATATATTATTCTGAAATTATTAAGCACTTTGATAAATATGGGCGCTGATTTGTTGGCATGACAGTGATGGGAATAAGATGATGAAAACACTAAAATACTACAGTGAAGTTTCTATTGTGTAAAGACTGAAATAAAAACACATTTCGCATGCAAAGTTGTCTTTATTGAAAAGCAGGAAACACTCAGAAGAAAGTGATACAGAGTCTTAATAATCAATCATTCATTAACATCATTGTCGAAAAACAGCCATTTGAAATTATTTGATTTCATTAACATGTTTAACAATAAATCCCATTCACGACTGATACTTTCTGATATTCCCAGTAGTATTACTGTACTATGATTAA
>NW_024652158.1:0-251 GCF_008729295.1 Plectropomus leopardus
TAAAAAAACTCTCTTTTCTCTAAATGAATAATTGAACCAGTCAAAAAATGTTCCATATCCAACCAAAATAATTTTATACATGTGCCATTATTAAATAGATGACAGATAGTTTTAGTTTTGTAATATCAAAGCAATTACTCTTTGGAAATAAAGCAAATAAAACAGCTACCACGCAAACTGTGGAGGACAGTATATACTAATCAATATTTTTTTTCATGCATTTCTGTTGTGTTGTAGGTTTGCAGGGCCCA
>NW_024652159.1:0-278 GCF_008729295.1 Plectropomus leopardus
AGCTAGCTAGCTAGTTATGCTAGGTAGCATATCGGCTAATTCTAATTCGGCTAGTGCTAATTGGGCTAGTGCTACATCGGCTAGTGCTACATCGGCTAGTGCTACATCGGCTAGTAGTACCCGCTTACAGGCTGTCTGATTGCCGATGAAAGCACAAGGAAATATGTGATAGTATTATACAGTTAAATAAATGCGCAATCAACAATACTCTAATGTTTATTTATACAGTATCAAGCTAGTCAGCAGTCGTTAAGCTTAATTTAGCTTCACGACCAGAA
>NW_024652160.1:0-270 GCF_008729295.1 Plectropomus leopardus
GAGTGAATGAACCTGTAAAACAGCAGCAGGCCAGCGTCCAGATGAGGATGGTGATGAGAGTCATGGTGGTTGTGCTTTCTGCTGTGTTGACTGACAGATCTGAGTCCTGCAGTGTTGAACTCACAGGACTATAAACCTTCTCAGCTCACTGGAGGATCAGCTGATCATGCAAAGTGTCTGCATGAAAATTCTTCATGATGATAATGAAGAACATTTGATGAAGAACCATCATTACATTTTCCCCAACTTTTGTGCACATTTAAACGAAAT
>NW_024652161.1:0-261 GCF_008729295.1 Plectropomus leopardus
ATAATTTTGTGACTTAATTTCAAATATGTTATGATCATAATTATAAAATTATTTTTTCTCTTACTTTTTTCATTTTTCATTGGACATTTTTCCATTTTTATTTTTAAAAAAATTCTAACTCTACTAATTTCCTACAAATTTGAAAACAAGCACCAATAATAATCATAAGAAAAAGTAACATTTTTTTAAATTAAAAACATAAACGTATTTTTAAAAACATTATTGACAGATATAAATATAGTTTCATGGACATTTTTCCTT
>NW_024652162.1:0-207 GCF_008729295.1 Plectropomus leopardus
GACAGGTGATGGTCAAAGACTGTCCAGGCTGCACCACCAGTGAGTCTTGCTGGATGAGACTGATACTGTTCACACCTGTGGAAACACAAATCAACATTATCTCCATCATTCATCTGACTATTCAGTGTTTCTAATGTGTTTGTGAGTGAGAATCCACTGAAAGCTCCTCACAGGATCCAGCTGCCAGCAGCAGTATCAGAGCTACAG
>NW_024652163.1:0-253 GCF_008729295.1 Plectropomus leopardus
CAAACTGTGATTTAGGGCTATTGTGCAGTTTTCTACTGTGCAATATTTTTTCCCATTTCTGTGCTATACTATATATAGATATTATATTGTTTTTATTTTATCTAATTTGTATTTTTGGAATATTCTTAAACTATTAAGCACTCAATCACTTTTTTATCTTTTTTTCTTGCTTCTGACTCTTGAGTTGCTGTAACATGTAAATTTCCCTGGTGTGGGATTATTAACCTCTTATTGTTGAATGTCCCCTGAAAGA
>NW_024652164.1:0-257 GCF_008729295.1 Plectropomus leopardus
CAAACTGTGATTTAGGGCTATTGTGCAGTTTTCTACTGTGCAATATTTTTTCCCATTTCTGTGCTATACTATATATAGATATTATATTGTTTTTATTTTATCTAATTTGTATTTTTGGAATATTCTTAAACTATTAAGCACTCAATCACTTTTTTTTAATCTTTTTTCTTGCTTCTGATTCTTGAGTTGCTGTAACATAAATTACAGCAACTGGTGTGGGATTATTAACCTCTTATTGTTGAATGTCCCCTGAAAGA
>NW_024652165.1:0-325 GCF_008729295.1 Plectropomus leopardus
GTACCCGAAAAAATACCCTAAAGTGTGGGGCTGCCTTGATTCAAGTGTTATAATATAAGTGAATTTAGGTGAAACTTCTGTTTTAATCCCTCCATATCTTAGTGCAGCCTTTGTGTGGCCGGATTCTTTGCTAGGCATTAAGTGCACTGCTGTAAATTGGTTCAGCTTCTATCTTTTTCATACTGTACAACCTTTTCTGTTCAAAATTGAAAACTCATCAGACAGTAATCCTCTGCAGACAATAACAGGGGCAAGGTTCCTGAAAGTTTGGACTAAGGTCTTTTACTTCCTTGCATTCTCTCAGCCTCTCTTTGGTTCTTTTTTT
>NW_024652166.1:0-2627 GCF_008729295.1 Plectropomus leopardus
ACACCATGTTCTTAGTCTGTTGGAAAACTGCAGATTTGGTGAAAACAGACACTCAACGATTTCTCTGTGTAAAATGATTATTTGACGAACAAAATGTGTTAAATATTTGGGACAGCTGTGAAATGTGGTAACAATTAGTGTAAAGACTGAAAAACACAGTTATTTTGGATTGTGGGCATCAAATCATCTAAATGTGTCCTCGAATTTTTTGATCAAAGATGGCGCCTGCTGTAAATTTCAAAAAATGCTAAAAAAAATTGGAAGCTGTTTCAAGAGTGCACCGCAGTCTGTTACTGTTGTAGTTAGATTGTGGCCCACACATTGAAAAAACAACGTTTTTTGTAAGAAGTCATCTCACATAAAGTTGAGGTTTGGATCCGAAACGACTTAAAACAGTACAAATATTCATTTTACTATCGGTGAAAACTGAAAATTGGCGGGGGGGGGGGGGGGGGGGGGCAGACAGGCAGCTGCAGATGATGGAGATGATGGAGAGGTGAACAGTGCACACACACTACACTGCATCAACTGGCTCTGATCTTTTACTGGAGTAAAATAGCAACAGTGTACAAATACTGTTACGGTACTGTATGTTTTAAGTAAGAGTCCTGCATCCAAAATATAATGTATCAAGAAGTTCAAAAGTATTAGAATTAAAGTATACTTGAAATAGCCTACCAGAAGTAAAAGTAGGCTATCAAATATGTAGGATGGCCCATTTCAGAGAAATATAGCATATATATTATAATTATTGATGCATGAATGTGTAGCAGTTAGTAAAGCTTATTTCAAATATGGGCCTATTGCTGAATAGATTAATCTATAATAATGCATCATAAAGTATTAGTTGATTCATATTTTGTATTAATAATCTGAATATGTAAAGTAAATAAAGCTGTCACATGTAGTGCAATAAAAAGTTCAAGATTTACCTCGGAAATGAAAGGGAGTAGAGATAGCCCACAAACTAGCATAAAATGGAAATACTCAAGTACTTGAACCTCAAAATTGTACTCAGGTAGAGTACTCAAACACTGTTCACACAAATACAACTCTAGAAAATAAATGTGTAACCAGAACAGATTTGAAGTACCTCTAGTTTTGACACTTTTTGAGATACACATTTCAACTTTTCAAAGATGTGTACTTTGAATGTGAGTAAGGTGCCAGAGTGGTGAAAAAGCATCAAATTAGAGCTTTTTTATTAAAAAAAAAACAAAATTTGGAAGGATCCTCATAGACCCTCCTCCTGAGGTCACATCTGAGCCTTAAACCTTGATAAACAATGCCTTTTAACACTGAATAAAAAACATGAAATGTCTGTTTCATAGTATACAGTCCTAAAGAATAACCCATGTAACCCATCAACATCTGTTACTGCCCCCCCAATCAAAGCAGTCCAGAACCGGGCCTACTAAAGACGTTTAGCTGTGCTCGAGGGAGACGATGGAGATATTAGGAGCGCACATCAGCACGTAATGACGCACAAGCGTAATCACACAGCGACTCTGCGTCTGTTTGTTTTGATTGTTGGAGCTTTTTGTATCTGGAACTGATGCGGAAACATCTGGTCTAGTTTCAAATTGTATCATAACATTAAGCACAACTTCTAAAACTGGAAAGCACTTTGCTCGTCAGTGTGGTATTTCGTTTTTGAGGGACAAGTGATACAGATGTGACTGCATGTGTGCTTCCACAATGACACAATCTGCTGCACACGCTGTGATGTGCAACTCATAAACTGTGACAATGTTGAGCTATAAACTACCAGTTTGTTTTGCACAAAGCCTAATGTCCTATTTTTGGAAAATTGTAGCCATGGTGGTTCACTGTATGTAATAATGCTTGTAGTGTGCAGTGTATATTAAAGGGGATAGACAGTTTTGGGGTTGTGTGGGGTATGTATATATTGATTGTATGTCTATATTATATGCAGTAGGTGTCAGTTGGCACTGTCTCAGTTTGAAGAAACAGGCTCGAGTCAGACATGGAAGTGAAGCAAAAGACTGCTGTGGAGGGTCAGCAGCAATACATATTTTAGCCAGCTAGAAAAAGTCCTAACTTTAAAAAATTAATAACAACAACATCCATTTAGGTGTACACTATACTGAGAATATTTTCACTGCTTTGCCTTGCCTTCAAACAGCCCCTCTGACAGGGAAATGAGCCGTTATATCACACTCTTCAAAACCAGACTTCATTGTGAAAAACAGTGATTTAACATCCTTGAATAGAGAATGGGAATTGAAGCGGTTAGCTGCTTCCCCTTCAAAACAGTCTGTCTAAAGTGGTAGAAATACTCTCAGTATAAGGTACACTTAAAAGGATATTGATTTTTTCAGGTGAGTCTTTTTTAGGTGCTAAAATAAGTTTTGTTGTTGATCCTATCCTGTGCAGTAGATTGCTTAGCTTCTGTGTGTGACTCCAGCCTGCTTCTCCAAACTGGGAGCGTGCTGACAGACATCTAGAGTAAGAGATAAACTGACAATGAATAAAAACCTCATACAACCCCACTTAAATCAATCCAAACTATTCCTTTAATACATTTACTCTGTTTTTGCAAACCACTGAGAGTTTTGCCCACGTAAAAACCGAAGTCATTACAATTGTTTGGTGCAAAAATAACT
>NW_024652167.1:0-226 GCF_008729295.1 Plectropomus leopardus
AGGGAGCAGGGGGCCCCGTCCCTCCCCCACGGGGGAGAGAAGGCGCAGCGAGCACTGAGTCGACGGCCCCCGGAAGCGGCGAGGTCCGGGCGGGGAGCGCTGTAAAGCTCGCGGCCGAAGCCGCGAGCCACCTTCGCCCCGAGCCTTTCCAAGCCGACCTAGAGCCGGTCGCGGCGCATCGCCTCGGAGGAAATGCGCCCGGCGAGGGCCAGGCCAGCAACGGGGG
>NW_024652168.1:0-502 GCF_008729295.1 Plectropomus leopardus
GTCAGTCAGGCTTTTTATACATACTTTCATCAACCAAAATGGGTTCAAGTTTCAGTTATAATTAAGCATAATTAACCAAAAAACACTACTATTTTCATTCATTTAAGGGCCATTATAACAACAGTTTAGGAATACTATTACACTGGGATATTTTCTGAGACGGTTATTATACCGTGAATCTCTCATACTGTTGCAACCCAATCAGAAGTGTTAACGAGCTTTTTAGAGATGCAGAGCTTTAAAACCTTTACTAATTAGTTCAGTGAGTGATTATTTTGGTGAAAAAGTTTGAAAAGATATGGTTAGCAAGTAAAAAAAACTGCAAGGCTATGTTAAAGTCTTGGTGACAGTTAAGTATAACTATACACAGTATATACAGTATTTTTCCTTTCACATTTTGTGCACGGAGCATGTGTAAAATATTAATTCATTTGTCCACATAAATTATACTACTTCATTTATATTTCATTTGTTTGTATTTTGGCCCTTTAATTCTTATTGC
>NW_024652169.1:0-250 GCF_008729295.1 Plectropomus leopardus
CCTAGGATGAAATATTTTTCTTATTTTGCACACTTAATGACTTTTACGTATTTAAAAGCATCGTATTTCATGTCTCCATCTGTCTGTGGGCCGTCATTATAAGACTATACATAATATGATGTTAATTCCATGACAGAAGAGACCTCATGATCACTAAAATCAGGTGCAGAAAAAAAACGGTTATATATTGATATTCGTATCGGTCAGAGAGTCAGAGAGATCAGTCAGAGAGTTATGATATATCAGCAAA
>NW_024652170.1:0-250 GCF_008729295.1 Plectropomus leopardus
CCTAGGATGAAATATTTTTCTTATTTTGCACACTTAATGACTTTTACTTATTTAAAAGCATCGTATTTCGTGTCTCCATCTGTCTGTGGGCCGTCATGATAAGACTATACATAATATGATGTTAATTCCATGACAGAAGAGACCTCATGATCACTAAAATCAGGTGCAGAAAAAAAACGGTTATATATTGATATTCGTATCGGTCAGAGAGTCAGAGAGATCAGTCAGAGAGTTATGATATATCAGCAAA
>NW_024652171.1:0-285 GCF_008729295.1 Plectropomus leopardus
TGTAGGCCAGCCTACTTAACCTAAAGTTACATACTTAATATGGTATGGTTTATGTGCCAATTACTGGGTCACCATCACATGGATTATATACAAATTTTGCATTTATTTGCATTACCTTTGGTAGGTATATGTGCAAACAATGCATGAGAACATTCTGATCTCTCGGTTAACAATCTTCTCATCTAAGTCATGACACGAAAATCAAATAGTTTTTCCCAAAGTGCTGAGCTATTACTTTAAAATCATATACATTCAAATGATATTTCTCACAGTCTCCCTACCTCC
>NW_024652172.1:0-292 GCF_008729295.1 Plectropomus leopardus
TGTAGGCCAGCCTACTTAACCTAAAGTTACATACTTAATATGGTATGATTTATGTGCCAATTACTGGGTCACCATCACATGGATTATATACAAATTTTGCATTTACTTTTTTCATTTGCATTACCTTTGGTAGGTATATGTGCAAACAGTGCATGAGAACATTCTGATCTCTCGGTTAACAATCTTCTCATCTAAGTCATGACACGAATCAAATAGTTTTTCCCAAAGTGCTGAGCTATTACTTCAAAATCATATACATTCAAATGATATTTCTCACAGTCTCCCTACCTCC
>NW_024652173.1:0-206 GCF_008729295.1 Plectropomus leopardus
AGTACTGAAATAACTCCAGCTATTTACTACTACAAAATTACTACTACAAATGAACAAGGCCGGACATCCAGTTGCTTTGATTTTGTTTTTATGTATCTCATGGTGTTAGGTGTTCAGTAACTTGAAAGTCTCTCAGTCTGTTCCTCATATTTAGACTCTTATCTGTGTGGATACACTCCTGTCCATGTCCATGAAAACTGGGACCT
>NW_024652174.1:0-332 GCF_008729295.1 Plectropomus leopardus
AACTACACCTGTTACAATTTAACAGACACTGAAACCCTCTGGTGGACACAAAACAAATTTGATCAACGCAAGCAGAAATTTTCAACTGCAATGCTTCCTGTCGTCACTGGGAAATTAAATGTCAATACGAGCAAAGATACGTGATCATATGAAACCAGAGCAGTGTGAGACCTGGTGGTCTAAGCTATTTTAAGCCCTTGGAGAAATTTGGGCAGTGGTCCTTTGGCCATTTAGAGCTGGACAGAGGTAGCTGACCTTTAGCTGAAGACAGAATAATAAAGAACAAGTAAGAGATTGTCAGTGCACATGTAAATTTTATATTATTTATTTAT
>NW_024652175.1:0-359 GCF_008729295.1 Plectropomus leopardus
AGACCTGCAATGTTGGAGGGTTACAACAGACAGCGCTAGCAATAAAAGGACGGTGTTAGCTCGTGTATGTTCTTTGGGCGCACTTGTTTTAACCTCCTCAAGTGTGCTCAGCCTGACAGAACTTTTAGAAACACTCAAAATAATAGTAGCAGATATAAACTGTAAAATCTGACAAGCTGATTTTACTTAAAAATATCTAGGTTACTGATTCCCTTGAAAAATGTATGTAAATATAACCATTAGTCTTGTTTTATGTTTATGTCATAGCAAATTGTTGACTTTACTTAAAATTTAGTTATATTTTCTAAATTCTGTGAAGTTGTTTAAACTTAAAAATGACAAGTTTAATCAACTCAATC
>NW_024652176.1:0-409 GCF_008729295.1 Plectropomus leopardus
CACCTTGCGGCCCCGGGTTCCTCCCGGGGCTACGCCTGTCTGAGGGTAGCTTTGCCATCAATCGGAAACGCACCGCGTTCTCCGCGGCTGGGGCAGTCGCAGGTGCCTCCGGGCGCCTTCGTCCCCCTAAGTGCAGACTCCAAGTCTTCGGGATTGCCCGCTGCGGTGCGGGGGGCCCCCCTTCGGGGTGCCGTCTTCCGCCCTGTCGGCGCAATGCTCCTCTTTCTCTCCATCTCTGACCTCTCGCGGGTCATTGAGGGGCGCCACGTCGGGCCTGCGGTGCGCGGGCGCGGCTGCCGGTGGACCCAGCGTCTCCGTGCTGCCCGCGGCCGTCGTGCCGCGGTACCGCCGGTGGGTCGAGCTCCAGCGGGGTTAGAGGGGTGCCGGCAGGGCCGCGGGGGCGGCCTCC
>NW_024652177.1:0-1864 GCF_008729295.1 Plectropomus leopardus
ACACCATGTTCTTAGTCTGTTGGAAAACTGCAGATTTGGTGAAAACACACTAAACCAGTAAAATGATTATTTGACGAACAAAATGTGTGAATTTTTTTTGGGACAGGTGCGGAATGTGGTAGCAATAAGTGTGTGGATTAAGAAACACAGTTATTTTGGTTTGGGGCGTCAAATTATCCACATTTGTAGTCGAAATGATTGATCAAAGATGGCGGCGGCTCTAAATTTCAAAAAATGCTTTAAAAAAATCGAAGCCAGTTTTAGGCTTTTAGGCAAAGGAGGGTGTACGGAGTTCCACCGTCAAAGGCTATTTCCTCGCCCAGCACTGAAAAACAAAGGGACACACCGATTCAAGAGTGTACTGCTGGTGTACTGCCGTTGTCGTGCCAAAAAGTGATGGTCTGCCAGAAACTGATCGCCGTCCGCGGGAGCGCGCGCAGCCTGTAAAAGCAGTATCGCTCAGTGTTCACGTCCTCAGCTGCTCTCACATGGATCAAGCAATGGTAGCATGTAAATACACATAAGATTATGTCCATGGTAAGAGCATAGGTATGTCTTTGTGAAGCTTTAATGTTTCTTGAAACAGTTTTGATGTGTTTGCGATCTGAAGTTTTATCAGGCATGACATTTACGAGATTATAGTATAATGTTGTTCCTGTTGTTTGTATGTGTGTAATATGTCTAACATCTCGTTTACATTACGGATGGGTAATTTTAAAAATAAAGTTATTATCTGCTATTATCCTTAGGAGCCTGCATTATATTACCGACTCTGTGCCCGTGATTATAACCACTCCAGTCCCTTTGACCTCCTTTTACCTGTCGAAATATATAATACTAAAAGCTTGTTTCTGCTTCAAAATGACTTGATTTCATTAACACTGATATATTTGACAGTGACTAGATTTAATTCTTGGGGGTTTTTATTTGAGTAATTGTAATTACTCCAGTCATTTTGAACTGTGTAATTACCTTGGAAGGACCAATGCAATACATAAAATGCAAATTTCAACTTGCCAAAAAGTGATTGCAGCTGCTATTTTGCCACTAAAAGGTTGTTTCCGCTTCAAAATGACTACATTTAATTCACAGTAATTATATTTGACACTGTAGCTCACCCAGTCCTCGTTTACCTGTTTAAATACCTTTAAAAGACAAGTGCAACAAATAAAATTATATTTTCAACTTGCCAAAAAGTGAATGCAGCTGTTATCTTGCCACTGAAAGGTCATTTTGAGGCAGAAACAACCTCTCAGTATCAAGACAGCAGCTGCAATCACTTTTTGGCAAGTTGGAAATTGCATTTTTTTTGTTGCATTGGTCTTTTAAGGGTATTTATGCAGGTAAAAGGGGACTCGGTGTGCTGAAATCCGTCAAATATAACCACTATAAATGAAATCAAGTGGTTTTGAGGCAAAAACAACCTTTCAGTAACAAGATAACAGCTGCATTCACTTTTTGGCAAGTTGAAAATTGCATTTTATTTGTTGCATTGGTCTTTTAAAGGTATTCACACAGGTAAAAAGGGACCGGGTGAGGTATAATCTGTCAAATATAATCACTATGTATGAAATCAAGTGATTTTGAGGCAGAAACAACCTTTCAATCTGGTGGCTCAGATGAGAGCAAAGATTAGGAAAGCAGTGATAGTACACTCAATATAACATTCACTTGAACTGATACTGATTTTCAGGCGAGTCTTTTTTTAGGTGCGAAAATACGTTTTGTTGCTGACCCCAACCTTTGCAGTTGATTGCTTAGCTTCTGTGTCTGACTCCAGCTGACTCCAAACTGGGAGCGTGCTGACAGAAAAAACTTTATTGCAAACCACTGAGAATTTTGTCCACGTAAAAACCGAAGTCAT
>NW_024652178.1:0-201 GCF_008729295.1 Plectropomus leopardus
CTTGACGCGGACCTTGTTCTTTTCCACATCGTATCCTCCGGCAGCTAAAGCCTTCTTGAGGGCGGCCAAAGACACGCCGCCCCGCTCCTTGGATGCGGCCACAGCTTTAACGAGCAGCTCGTTGACGCTGGGACCGGCCTTCCTCGGTTTGGAGACCTTCTTCTTGGCTGCTTTGGCCGGAGCGGCGGCGGCTGGAGCTGG
>NW_024652179.1:0-228 GCF_008729295.1 Plectropomus leopardus
TATATATATATATATATGTGTGTAATTCTTGAAATGTTTTTTTGTCTTTGTGTGTTGGCAAGTTGTTTGATGTTGTATGTTTTCTGCCACAAACAAATAAAGGTTTTTGTAAAGAAGGTACTTGTTGACTTGTGTCCTTGCTGAGTGGAGGATGTATTCCTCCTGTGGTTTGTGTGGTTTGTGTGCTGTGTAAAGATGGTAGGGTTGCTGGTTGGGGTATAAGTGTGG
>NW_024652180.1:0-316 GCF_008729295.1 Plectropomus leopardus
TGTGCTGTGTAAAGATGGTAGGGTTGCTGGTTGGGGTATAAGTGTGGCTGCGTGTTATAAGTGTGTGGTATAAGTGCGGCCGGGTGGCATAAGTGTGTCCGCGTGCCACCGCTTTGTGGCTTTTGTGTCCTTTTGTTTCCTTTTTTTAATTTTTTTTATTGTTTTTATTGTTATTGTATTTGTGTTTTTTTTTCCTCATAAATTTGAGTTTTTGAGAGTCCTCCTTGTACAGGTTGAGTTTTTGGCAGAGGCCCGGGTTTGATTCGAGCTTGTGGTCATTTGCTGTGTGTCATCCCTGTTCTCTCTCCCTCTTTCC
>NW_024652181.1:0-213 GCF_008729295.1 Plectropomus leopardus
CATTCCCAATACAATCATACTTTCAGCTTATTGTTGATTTTTTTCTTTCTTTCTTAAATTGTCTGCCTGAATATACCTGTATTCACCCTCTGACTGACACTCCTTTTTAGTGCCTGTCCCTTTAAGAGCCATTCCCAAAAAAGCCCCCTTTGCTCCGATTGGTCAGCATTTCTAGGTCTTCTACGTCTGCACTCTCGGAGTCTCTGCACCATC
>NW_024652182.1:0-217 GCF_008729295.1 Plectropomus leopardus
TCAAACCACCAACTGTATCAGATTGTGGAGTGGTTCTGTATCAGATTGTGGAGTGGTTCTGTATCAGATTATGGAGCAGTTCTGTATCAGATTGTGGAGCGGTTCTGTATCAGATTGTGGAGTGGTTCTGTATCAGATTATGGAGCGGTTCTGTATCAGATTGTGGAGCAGTTCTGTATCAGATTGTGGAGCGGTTCTGTATCAGATTGTGGAGCGG
>NW_024652183.1:0-253 GCF_008729295.1 Plectropomus leopardus
TTTTCTTTGACTCAAACATCACTTCCTGTGTCTGTCGCTTCCTGCTGAGTCATGTTTACTGAGCTGAGTCAGGGAGAACTGCGCTTCCCAGCATGCACTGCAGCTGAGCAGGCTCCCAGCTGCTGGTGATCAGCACTCAGATAGACAGAGAGACACACACACACACAGACAGAGACAGTTGGACAGACAGAGAGATGGAGATGGACAGATGGACAGAGAGACAGAGATGGACAGTTGGACAGAGAGACAGAGA
>NW_024652184.1:0-268 GCF_008729295.1 Plectropomus leopardus
AGACACAATGCAGAGGTGGCTGCTTTTCACCTGGACAGGTGTGTAAACATCCTTATCTGCGTGTCTGACCTTTATCCTCTCGGATCTGTCGATGTAACGTGGTGTCGTGTCCTGTTGCAGGATCCTGGGTTTCAGGAGAGCGCCTCTCGTGGTCGGGAGATACGTCAACTTGCGAACGGAGATCAAACCTGTGGCCACAGACCAGCTTCTGAGCACCTTCCTCATGCAGGGTGAGTGTCTGTCCACTCTTTCAGCGTCTGTCACACTC
>NW_024652185.1:0-437 GCF_008729295.1 Plectropomus leopardus
CATCATGTGGGGAAAATAAATATACATGTCCAAATTTAGGAAAAAAAGCCAACCAGATGTGTCTGCTTTGCACACAGTGCATGCTGGGATATCCTATAACCAGAAACCAAGCCTGCATGACCAGACAGACAAAGCAAACAATGTTAAACTAGATATAGTAGAAGCCTTAAAAAAAAGACATGCAGTCACACTCCATTAACTGTTAAAGCTACTATTCAGTGGTCCCAGTTATGATCCAGTTTGGCAAGAAGAAACCCCGGAGATGGTAATAATACGCCAAACAATAATGTTAAACAAACAAACAAAGGCCAGACAAGAATAAAGGTCAAATTTAACAAGAGACTAGAGGCAGAGACATGTTAGAAAATACAATAGCAAAATCAAAATATTATTACTAATGATCAGAATAATCAGCAGAATCAAGACAGAATAAAAAT
>NW_024652186.1:0-255 GCF_008729295.1 Plectropomus leopardus
CAATTGGCGACCCTTTATTTAATTATTTAAAATAAGATGATTTTAAGTAAAAATATTTAACATAATTCATGATTATTTTAAATAATGAATATTTATGTATGATAGCTATACTTTTAACAACTGGTGACCCTTTACATGATAGAGTTCCAACAAACATAATCTCATATCATGAAGAAACTAGTGATTTACACCCCTGATGTGTGACCTCCTCACGTACCTCCATATCGTCTTCGTCTTGAGCTACATCGTCATAGG
>NW_024652187.1:0-257 GCF_008729295.1 Plectropomus leopardus
TTCTATTTAGCATATTTCAGTCCAACCCTAACATAAAATAATTAAGAAAGAAGAACAAAACTGAAATTTGAAAAAAGACAAAACAAGCCTGCAAAAATAACTGAACAAGTAAACTGACAGTGTAAATTTTATCACCACTTTGATAATGAATGATCATTTTGCAAATAACAGTATTAATTTTACTTTGGCACCTTTTAATGACAAGAAAAAAAGCATATTGTAAATAACAGTACTTTTATCAAGAAAAGAAAGTGGTA
>NW_024652188.1:0-3571 GCF_008729295.1 Plectropomus leopardus
ACAATTGTTTGGTGCAAAAATAACTGCCTTTAACCAGAGCTCGTACTCAACAGTCGGGTTATTGACCCACTGACACATCGATCACATTGTTTCTAAAGCTTTATGTGAAGCTATATTATCTGTTCAAACTAAGACGCTGAATAGCACAATATTTGATGTTGATGTTTAAAGTCATACCCCTGTGTATTGTTGGCTTTGTAACAATTGTAGTGCAGTCGTACTTATACTGTATGGGAACATTGTAGTTTTTTTCATTTAAAATGTTCAGTTATTGCTAATTTAATTTGAAATATTTAAATTTAAAATTCTCATCATTTGACTTATTCCCCCCCTTAGGTGGTGCTATCGACGTCGCCGAGCGTCCTGCGGTGGATCCCCTCCTTGAAGTCAGCAGGATCTTGGCCTCCCTCTCATTCTACGTCTCTGATGATGAGGAAGAGGTAAGTGAGGACGAGACTGGTGTCGTGGATGATGGTGAGGTTGAGGTAGGTGGTGTAGGTGATGTAGGTGAAGGTGAGCTCAATCCCCCACTCTCCCTGGACGGTGAGGAGGAGTCTGAAGAAGATGACCGCGACCTCGGGGAGGAAGAGGATGGTGACGGTGAAGAGGACCGCAAGGATGACGACACCGGACCACGCTCCCCTCTCGTCCAGTGGCCCCTACCCATCGACTTTTGGCACAGATGGCGTGCTGTTGGACTTCCTTGGCCGGAGCCTTCTGAGCTGCAACCGGAACGTCCTGAAGATGGTCCGCCCCGAGTCTCTCCGAGGTCAGAAGAAGACGCTCCCTCAACCTCCGGCCTCGGCTCCTCCTCCAAGAGAAGCAGGGAAGAGAGCGACACACCGCAGGTAAGTGGGAAGAAGAAGAAGATTTTTGAGGCCAGCGATGAAGACCCAAGACCCTCGACTGCAGGTCTCGCCTCCTCTACAAAGAGAAGCAGGGAAGAGAGCAACGCGGCGCAGGTAGGTGTGAAGAGGCAGAGGACTTCTGAGGACAGCAAGTAAGAGCCAAGACCCTGGACTTCAGGCCTCCGCTCCTCCTACAACCTGAGACGCTTGTTCTATCCTTACTGGTACCCAGAGGACTGATAAAGCCCCAGCAGCCTTTGCGTCTGGCGAGGCCAACATAGCCTTCGGTAGCGTCTTGCTCCAGGGCTTTTTATATGGATTTTCCTCTTTCTTATTAATGTTATTGGATTTAAAATTGTCAACAACACAAAAACACCTCATAGAAATCTGCAAACCTCAGCTCCTTTGCAAAGAGAAACAAAGAAGAGAGCAACACAGGACAGGTAAGTGTGAAGACACAGAGGAAGACTTGAGGACAGTGATGAAGAGCCAAGACTTTGAACTTCAGGCCTCAGCTGCTCCACAAACAGGAGATACTGGGCGAGTCCTTTTGAGTACTCAAGGAGGTCTGATGACAGCGATTCAGATGAAGACCGATGGCTCCTTAATGGAAAATCTTTGTGTCTGGTAGGACTGATAAAGCCCCAGGAAGCCTTCGCGTCTGGCGAGGCGAATATAGCCTTCGGTAGCGTCTTGCACCAGGGCAGTTTTACAAGGATTTTCCTCTTTCCATCATTTTCATCACAAGTTTATTGGATTTCACAATTTTTAACAACATAAAAAAACTCCTTATGAAAACTTCGTAAAGAGTTTGAACCTCAGCTCCTCTGCATATAGGATGGATTTATGGATTTTACTCTTTTTCATAACTTCTTGATTTAATTCAAAAACATGGGACAAAAGCAATGAGCAACTTAAGAAATTACCCAAAGAATTTAAAAGAAATCAGAAAAAAATAAATACAGTAAATATCTGAAAAATTAGAAAGAAAAAAAACTATCCAACCCATTTACCTATTTCTTGCAATGTGTAAAAAAGTCTTGCCAAGTTTCTCATTTCCCTTATGAACCATGTTTCTGAAAGAAAAGAATTTGCTCAGGGTTTCAGGGTTCAAAGGTTTAAAAAACTGAAAGTGATGTCTGTCCAAGTTTCAAGGGGTAATTCAAAATTTGAACAAAAAAACAAAAACCACCTCATGGAAAACACAATCACACAATAACAGCAGAGAGAAGAATAAAATAATAATAACATAAAATATGTATAGATTTTATTTTTGAGTAATAGTTGATGATGCTAAATGCCTGTAAACAGGAGCGTTGTAGTTTAGGGAAAAGTGGGACTGATTACTCAGGACCCCAATGGGAGGGGGTCCTCAAGAGCCTGGAATTAAACTTTGAATTTGTTTGCAATGTTTTATTTCTTATTTTTTATCTGTTTTTCAAAGTTATTAGTGCCATGACTAACTTAAAATTCTCTGAGGCCTCTCACTCCTTAAAGCTGCTAAATGGTTTAATCTGCTTTTGCATCAGGATTCATAAACACCAACATGCAGGTTTTTCCCAAGAACGGAAAATCAAGGGTTCAAGAAAAGAAAGAAAAACAGGAAAGGAAAGCAAAAGGATGTTAAAACAAAAATAACAGAAATTTTAAAAATGCATGAAAGAGAAAACATTTAGGAGACAGCTTATGCATAGAGCCCAGGTTCACTGCTGCGCCCTGCTGGGTTACAGTTGTTAGGCTGTCATTTCTTTTCTTTGTAAAGTAAAGGTGGTCATACCGGACAAAGGTAAGTCAATACTTAAAACCAGCGTTAATACAAGCCTCCTGAAATTCTGTTTCTCACTGATGTTGTTAATATCTCACTCTGTTGCTGCCACTTTTTTCAGTTACATGTCAGCGGCTGTAACAAACAGAGGGAAGTTTAAAGTTTACTAACGTAAAGAAAAGTCTCCAAGTGTCTTTAACTCAGGTATTGTTAACGCCGGACCAGATGAGAAGGACGGATGACCACAGGACCAGATGGAGAGCGATGAGCGCCTCTCTCTCAGTGGGCTCAGTAAGTAATCCTCTCACAAAGACTACAAAAATACCAGCAGTGACATAAAGTGGAGCTCAGATAAAGTAAACTTTACACGTGTGAATTATATTTATTATAGGAGCCGTCTTTAATATTATTCCATTGTTTGTAGTTTTATTTCATCTTTGGCTGATGTTGTATAGTTGAGCTCAGAAGAATTCATTACCTGTGTTTCTGTTTCATAGCGCAACACTCCGCTGAGTTTTCGGCACTCGTGAGGCAGCTGAGAGTGGACGTCAGCCATCCCAGTAAGTCCAGCACCACAGCAGACCACTGAGCCACTCTCAGCACCCGCGTGAGTCCAACACTTCCTCTGTCCCCCCCGACATCACCCTCCTCTCCCACCAGGCGATCGGACGATGAGGAGCGCCCCGTCCCGACCGGCTCAGAGGACGCTGTTGTTACAGTCGGCTTCTTCTGTGCCGGTGCCTTCAGGACGCTGCTCACACACACACACATCAGACACACACAGGAAGCTCCTTTTTCATCTGTGCTCAGAGATAAAGAACAAGAGAGAGAGAGAGAGACATCGTAAATAAAATAAATGTTGTGCAAGTTATAATTCAGTGATTTTCATTGGACTCAAGGGCATTAATGTTACATGTGTAACTTTTAATTGTGTGGTTTGGAATCATCTGGTAAATTT
>NW_024652189.1:0-336 GCF_008729295.1 Plectropomus leopardus
TGATTATATGCTGGCTCCCTACACAGCCATGTAAACTTTGAGAACTCTTGTTCAAAGATTTATTTATTTCAAGTTGCTGTAAATTTATCAGTTAAGCTGTTGAGTTTCCAAAAATTTGGCCTGGGTGGAATTCTAAAAGGTGCTGATTTAAAAGGGTCCCCTCCCCCCCGATTTTAAATAGATGCTTAGGGCCCTGGATGACACCGCAGCTGATCAGAGTTTCATTCTCAACAAACGGCAACAATATGTTGACGCTCAATGTTGCGTCCATCGCAGAAACCCGTTAAACCAGCGCAAAGTTCGTTTGACGCACTCCAGCCTAAACAGTGAGGACAA
>NW_024652190.1:0-305 GCF_008729295.1 Plectropomus leopardus
GATGAATTATTAGAAAAATATTAAAGATAAATTAAAAGAAAATTAAAAACAGACAAATTGAAAAGAGACAACATCACATTAAAGCAAGTCTATAATGGGTTTTAAGAAGTGATTTAAAATAAGTCACTGATTCTGCGAGCCTTATCTCCTCAGGCGGGCCGTTTCAAAGCCCGGATGGCAAACTTAAAGGTTACTACGAACAACATCTTTAGTTCGTGCACTCAGAGCGGTGTGGTCTAAAAACAGAGCAGCTGCACGTTTGTGCAAAAGCCAAATAGAAACCTGGTTGTGCAAACATACGTTGA
>NW_024652191.1:0-333 GCF_008729295.1 Plectropomus leopardus
GTAATTATTATTTCAAACAGCACAATTATGCTAAGGCTATTAATATTTCCTACTACCAGGAAATATTCAAAAATTGTTCAGTGATTTAGAGGGGGTTACATTTAAGAAGAAAATTTAATTTCAAAACTGACAGTGTTCGCACCACAAGGAAGAGTTTTTATATATCAAACTGTGGAGTTAGACTATGGAACAGTTTTAATGTGGAGCTAAAAAGACCATAAATCAGTTTAAAATATTGTATAAAAACATGATTTTTACAAGGTAGTAGAGGGGGTTTGACAATCACCAGGTGTTTATACGGGTTACTTTTTTTTCTCATTACTTAATGTCTTT
>NW_024652192.1:0-430 GCF_008729295.1 Plectropomus leopardus
ACCACCACCACCCCGGAGACGAGGTGGGAGGGGGGGGAGGGGCAAGAACGCTACTGGAGACATTGAACCCCCCGGCCCCCCTCCGGCGGAGAGGGGCGAGTTGGGTACCCGGAGCCGCGCGACGCACGACGCGCTTTAAGAGGTTTTCGGTTTGCGGGAAAGCCCCGGTCCGACGGACGTGGTCAGATGCGTCCGAACGGGGCGGAATCCCAGGCTAGGAGTAGGGGTGGGGGCCACCCACCGCGACGCCCCGAGCTCGGGGCGCCGCGGAGGGGGGCCGGCGCTAAGGGGCCAGAGCCCCTAAGCTCGGAAGGTTGTTCCGTCACGCGTCGAGACTCCCCGGGAGCGGGGAGCGCTCGCTCTCACCGGTAATGATCCTTCCGCAGGTTCACCTACAGAAACCTTGTTACGACTTTTACTTCCTCTAGAT
>NW_024652193.1:0-261 GCF_008729295.1 Plectropomus leopardus
TAATACATTTGTTTCTTCTTTTAAGTCATTTTGTGTCTTTGGTTATTTTGAAGTCACTTTGGGTCATGGTAATTTTGCATCTCTGTGAGTCAGTGTGACCTGATGTGTGAAAACCAGATTCTGCGTAGAACATGTCTTGATTGTGGGAAAGAGTCGCTCCTGGCACTGCCTGCAACAGAAAAGCCAGGGATCAACAAACACAGAGGAGAAGACTTCTGTTTTCAGTGGAAAAAAGCCCCGAAATCCTGCTGTGCACGACCT
>NW_024652194.1:0-363 GCF_008729295.1 Plectropomus leopardus
TATTTTATTTTGTATAGCATGTTTTACTTTTTATGTTATATATTAATGTATGATATTTTTCTATGTATCATTATTTTATCTGAAATAATAAGTGTTATAAATTTATTTAAGTGAAAATGGACATTTGTACCAGTTTCCTGTATAATCATCAATTTCAAACTTTATCATTCTCTAAGTTAATTTATTCATAATAAATCAAAGTATAAGCAATGCCTGTAAATTTATTTGGCTGCTCATAAAGGACAGCTTAAGTGTTTCCATGGTGCCCTCAGAAATGTAACTGCCAAGAGAAAGAAACTGCCACAGCAATCTTATTTCTTATGTTATTATTGAATTATAAATAGAGTTTAATGTGAAGACTTC
>NW_024652195.1:0-436 GCF_008729295.1 Plectropomus leopardus
CTTCCTGTGGCCATCCCTCCAGGCACCGGCCGGTGGTTGAACCGCTGACCCCCAGAGAGAGAGAGAGAGAGAGAGAGTGATAGAGGGAGGCAGAGAGAGCGGGAGCAGACGGCCCAGGGGGTGGTTGGGCGTGGGGGGGCAGCTGCCTGCCCCCTGTGCTAAGCCTGCTATGGGGACCACGGCCGGCATTCACATTCAAATTCTACCAGGCGGAAGGAGCAAGGAAGCGATAGATGGAGGGATGGAGCGGGAGGGAGGGAGTGGAGGGGGCCTTAACGCGTTGAGAGCCGATTTAGCCAGCCACCCATGAAGCTGATTAGGCAGCCTGCGATCAGGAGGAACAGCTTTGCTTGTTAAACTTTTCACCTCTGCGAGCTCTCAGCCCTCACCGCGTTAAGGCCCCCTCCACTCCCTCCCTCCCGCTCCATCCCTCCAT
>NW_024652196.1:0-288 GCF_008729295.1 Plectropomus leopardus
GTGTTGATACACTGGCACTAGCTGCGCTTTACGCTCTTGCTTATTATTAATGTTTACAACAGTCATTCTGCTGATCTCTGCTGCTGATTAAGAAAGAACAGTCGCCATTGTCATGTTATATGCTTCTTTTTTGTATCTTTAATTAGAATTTAACTGGTTTACTCTCATTGTCATGTTTTCTCGGTGGTATCAAAAATATTGATGTTTTTCAGGGTATTGTATCAAAGCTAGAAATTCCAGCATTGTGACAACACTAGTAGTGTATGTCTCATGCAGTGTAACACGAAG
>NW_024652197.1:0-213 GCF_008729295.1 Plectropomus leopardus
ATAATATTATTTAAAGTAAACTCTCCAAAAAACTTCAAAATTATACTCTTCTAAAAATTAATTAATTACCATTAATTATTTATATTGGTGATTCTGATGTCATTCTACCTGATGTAAGGGTCCCAAATAATAACTTTTATCCAACTTTTTAACGTTAATTTTCTAAAACGAAGAACTTGGCCTCTTAATCTATTAACCGCAATATCTTGCTAT
>NW_024652198.1:0-393 GCF_008729295.1 Plectropomus leopardus
CCTAAGTGCAGACTCCAAGTCTTCGGGATTGCCCGCTGCGGTGCGGGGGGCCCCCCTTCGGGGTGCCGTCTTCCGCCCTGTCGGCGCAATGCTCCTCTTTCTCTCCATCTCTGACCTCTCGCGGGTCATTGAGGGGCGCCTCGTCGGGCCTGCGGTGCGCGGGCGCGGCTGGCGGTGGACCCAGCGTCTCCGTGCTGCCCGCGCCCGTCGTGCCGCGGTACCGCCGGTGGGGCGAGCCCCAGCGGGGTTAGAGGGGTGCCGGCAGGGCCGCGGGGGCGGCCTCCGGAAGGGCGCGGCCCCCGATCTGCGGCGGGGTACCCGTCGGCGCCGCTACCGAGCGTGTGAGCCCCCCACCGTGGGAGCCACGGAACACCTCTTTTTGACTACGACCTC
>NW_024652199.1:0-2711 GCF_008729295.1 Plectropomus leopardus
TAAACATAAAATAACAATACAGCTCTATTTCCCCAATTTGTGATGTTCCATGACTGAATAGACAATATCCAGGGCGAATTTGTCATGCAAGGAGAAGAGGATATATCAAATGGCCAATGTAATTTTCCTAACTTACCAGACTGTCCTTGCTGTTCTATTATTTTCCTTTACCCATTTAGTTGTTATATCCATATTACTGATGATTACTGATTTTAAAGTCTCATTATGTCCATAGTTTGTGAAAGCACCAAATGTCACCACTACAATATTGTTGCAATATTAATAAAAGTATTTGGTCAAAAACATTGTAATATGTTTAAAGAGACCTTGAAGTATTACATATTAGACTATTAGGTTAAACTTATTATTGGGATTGAAATCTCCTGATATGACAAAAATATGTATCATGATAAGAATTTTATCAATATCGCCTGCAGCCCTACTTGCCTGAAATCTAATTGCAACAGCCATTATGGGATAAAACATCCATATATAACACACAGAAGGAATCTCTAGATGCAGGAGCTGAATACATCAATAAGCCAAAACCAGAGACAACACGAAAAAAGTATGTAGGTAATCATATTAACTTATATATGACCATTCTTCTACTATATCTTCTACTATATCTGGCATGTCATTGATAACATACATGACATGTAACATAAATGCAAACATGAATTCAAACATTTGTCTTTGTTACTATGATAAAAATATAATAACTATGAAAAAATTAATACTATCTGTAATGTGACATCAACAACACACAACAGTTATTCCTCAAATATTCTGTCTCCTTTCCCATAATGTAAAAAGCTCTGAAAATGTAGCAATCTTATAACACAGAGCATGAAGCACAACTTTAATTTGTATGTGACAATTAACTTACAGTAATTAAGGACATTAGACAGTGTCACACCAGCTGTCAAACTGTCAAGTTAGCTTTATACATTTTATTGTAAAGCAACAGATAAACGGTGTCTATTGAAAAAAAGAAAAACAACGTTAGCTAATATGCACGTTACTTACATCACTGTCATATAATTGGCGCACGTCTGCCATACACCGACCCATGAAAGCGTCTGCATGAGGACATCTGCCTGCACCAGCGTAGCTTACATGGGTGGCAGTTTGTTTGTTGGTCAATGTTAACATCATGTCTCCACACCAGGATAACATTAAAACCGATTACAAAATGGGTAATAAGCTAATAAGCTTTACCATGGCAGACGTGCAGTAAAAAAGCCAGTCTGAGATACCGTCATTTAGTGATTGAAGTCTGTATCTGAATTTCAGACGTGCTTAACATAAACAGTATCAAACATTACTTTTTGCGGGGGTCGAACGAGCTGGGCCGATGCTCTGAAATAAAACCTTAGCATAGAAGTAGGTGAAGGGCTGGAAATGTTGTTAGGCGCTAGAAAACCCTAACAACACACTTAATTAGCTTACCTGCTGGGGCAAAATGGTCATCAGCTCCCGCTTCTGTCCAGAAAATGTCCAAACACTACACTCAAACTGCAGACCAGGCGAAAATCCGTAATGGTCGAAACAATTCAGTTCACATCCAACTTTGGCCACGTTTGGTCAACTTTTCTTGGGGGGTTTTCAGTACAGAAAATATCCACCATCACACAGCTCAGGTCTGCTCAGGTTCAGTAGAATGTCCGTTTGGTCTCGTTCAAACTTATTCAGACCATGTGTGCATGCGCAGGTCAGTCATCTATGGGGTTTCCCACTGGTTCCCAACTCAACTCAAAAAATCTACTCAAAAGTTGATAATCTTTGTTGTGCTGTTTAGAAAATCTTAGTTAGGGCAACAATAAGAGAAATTTGCTGGGCAGACAAGTTTTTGTAAGTTGTAAATGGAAAGCTGAGTCAGTTTAATTTGAAAACTTTAATGAAATCAACAATTACTAGTTATCGTTTTTACAGTGAAAAGTGCAACGACTCCTTTTCACGTAAGAACCGAGACATGAGCAATCTCTCAAAATATCGAAATAAAGTGCAGCACATACAGGCAGAGAAATGCGTTGTTTTCAACCTTTTAGCTTTAAGTTCATATATCGTTATGTTACCCCATCCACTTCAGGTATGTTAGCTGGGATTGGCTCCAGCCCCACTGCAACCCTTGCGAGGACATGCGGATACAGAAAGTGAATGATTGAATGAATATAATGATCAAACATATTTATTTCTGAGTAGTGTCTTCACTGAAATACAACCAGAACATACAGGAAATGCATATACTGTATATCATGGGTAGTCAATTAAAATTCACTGAGGTCCAATACTAAAAGTTCCTCCACATAAAAAGGTCCGAACCAAAGACCAACTTGTATTATTGTGTTTGTGGTTTCAATATTGTATTATCCGTTTTAATAAAGTACACTTCCATAGTCAAATAAATTTAAGGCTTTTATTTCAGATTAAAGGAAACAGAAACCTCAGAATAAATTAAGTGCAAAAAGAGCCTAATAACCCTGCTTTCTTTTAAATAAAGGAGGTCCCAGCCTAAAGGACTAAAGGCCTACACTTCAAGTAAAAAGGTCACAAAAAGTGTCTGCTTTAGGAACAGTGCAAACAGAGCATTGACTAAACAACCTTCTTTTTAAATTAAACAAGTCCATGCATAAAAAGAACTGAAGGCATACTTTTCAAGAGGTCAATAGGTCAACATGTTCAAAACAATAAAATGGCTCTTTTTAAAG
>NW_024652200.1:0-246 GCF_008729295.1 Plectropomus leopardus
ACATAAACTATACCTTGCTGACTTTGCTGCTACTAATCACACCACTGTGTCACTCTTGCCTTGTCATTTCACAGTTTTTATTTTATTTCTATTCAAATCTCTTTTTTACTTACTTGCTTATCTTGGATTTTCACTGTACCATTAACCTGTTCATTTATGAGCCTTACCGTTAACATCTAGGCAATTCTGGCATAGTGTATTTTTTTTTTGCACCTTATTGATAATCTTTACAGTTTATTTTTTAGC
>NW_024652201.1:0-375 GCF_008729295.1 Plectropomus leopardus
GCTAAATTCCCCATCAAGTGGACGGCCCCTGAAGCTGCTCTGTACGGCCGCTTCACGATCAAATCCGACGTCTGGTCGTTTGGTATACTACTGACTGAACTGGTGACCAAGGGCAGAGTGCCATATCCAGGTAACGAAACAGGCTACACAGACTTGTGCATGTCAGAAACACCTTTTTATATCTTCTTTTGTGCCTTTTCCTGGTGTTTTCTGAATTTCTGGTTTTAACCCATTGGCTTGATTTCCTTCAAAAACATGGGAAGAACTAACAAGGTACAAGTAACAAGCAGTTAGTTGAAAAAAAGATAAGAAAAAAGGTTAAATAAATAAATAAAACACAAGATGTATTTATTAATATATAATATATAGATAATA
>NW_024652202.1:0-375 GCF_008729295.1 Plectropomus leopardus
CGGTACTTCACCTCAGGATGGTTAATGATCTGAAAGTATTTCATCTCAATGACAAGAAACTTTCCTCCATCACAGGAAGGTTCAGCAGCAGTTTGTTAATTAAGCAATATTACATGAAAGTGTATTGTTTTGGCCCAGTCCCGTTAGCATGAAGTTACTGACTGAACTGCTAATAACGACCCCTAAAGTAAAATAATTTAGTGATTATACAACAGTTACCAACGAAATAGGAGATGAAATTCACATTGTGAGGCAATTTACTCAAAATAAAATCAAAATAAAGAGTAGTTTTGCTGCCATTGTCTCCCTTTTCCTGGAAAGAAGTGGGGTTCGAGTCTGACTAATACCTGCAGTCTGAATACCTGGGGTCTGATT
>NW_024652203.1:0-391 GCF_008729295.1 Plectropomus leopardus
TAGCTGGAAACTGAGTTCTGAATTGTTGGCACGTACTATAGGGGTGCGACGATGACAGATAAAGATTCCCAGGACAACGACACATACAAATGTGCCCAACAATGAGGTGGTTGTCAGGCAGATACCCAGAGGCTCATAATAGGAGAGGAATTCAGTTTCCTTAGGAACACAGTGGTCATGCTGGGGGCTGGACCAGAAGTCCTCCGGACAACTGGTGCACTCCATGGAGTCTGTACAAGGAGAAAGTGAACAAGAAGATTATGACAACACAGCAAGACTCACAGCCATAGAATATTTCAAAATATAAGTTGCAAAACTAGTGTGATTAACTAGTGTGTTACTAGTGTGAACATTGAAAGAGATCAGGGTAGGAAAGGTTTAATAAAAGTTA
>NW_024652204.1:0-228 GCF_008729295.1 Plectropomus leopardus
ATATAGTCACGAAAATGAACCGATAAGTAGTATTGATGGTTGTTTCAGAGAGTATTTGGTCTTGGTGTATGAACCCTGACCATATATTCCATTATTTTTGGTTCTATTCATTTATTTTTTACCAGCCGAAACAACTAATTTATAAAAGATCCTTCAGAATAGCCTTTGATGGGCTGAATGCGGTGTCACTAACAGTTATACTTTTTTTCTTCCTGCTTTTGTTTTTTC
>NW_024652205.1:0-353 GCF_008729295.1 Plectropomus leopardus
GTTAAAATGTTTTGGATCTGTGAGTTATTATCAGACACAATCCAGCAAAAATGTTAGTGCGTCTTCTCTCTGATAAATGAGATCCATTGTGGACAAACAGGACTGGCTGACACAAATTCCTGTCTTGGTAACAGAGTGGATGTGTCTGTGTGAGACAGGGCATTAGCGTTTGTCAGACACACACGGTTCAGTTGTGTGTAGAGGGAGAAATTGGGCAGCGACGTGGAGAAAACAGCCCTGTGGGCAGTGAGTGGTGAGGACTCTGAAGCTTTCTGTGTTGACTGAAGTGGAGCTGCAGTTTGCCAGGCGCTGCAACTGTAGAGCTGCGTACAGTAGAGCTGTAAAACTTGAAG
>NW_024652206.1:0-243 GCF_008729295.1 Plectropomus leopardus
AGTGATGTTATGCAACTTCTCGTCTCGTGATAACATTCCAAGAAGCACGAAGATGGATGTTCAAAACATTAGCTGGTTTATGTCTGTTGCAGCCGCCGCACTACCCTTCATTATTTCCAATCCAAGGCCACGTAGGCATGTTATGGTAGCGATGATGGAAAGGCGAGCCCCTTGAGCCACAGGATTTCTGGGCTGCGATAGTCCACGATTTCACCAATGAATTGTGGATTCATTTAAAGCGAA
>NW_024652207.1:0-243 GCF_008729295.1 Plectropomus leopardus
AGTGATGTTATGCAACTTCTCGTCTCGTGATAACATTCCAAGAAGCATGAAGATGGATGTTCAAAACATTAGCTGGTTTATTTCTGTTGCAGCCGCCGCACTACCCTTCATTATTTCCAATCCAAGGCCACGTAGGCATGTTATGGTAGCGATAATGGAAAGGCGAGCCCCTTGAGCCACAGGATTTCTGGGCTGTGATAGTCCACGATTTCACCAATGAATTGTGGATTCATTTAAAGCGAA
>NW_024652208.1:0-627 GCF_008729295.1 Plectropomus leopardus
TCATTTACCCAAATTGGTGTTAAAAATTTAGGCTGTCAGTTTGCTTGCTCCATTATTTTTGCAGGCTTGTTTTGTCTTGTCAAATTTTAATTTTGTTATTTAATGTTAGCTTGTTAATAGTGACACTACAAATGTGAACTCCAGCCTTCCACCTTCACAGTATTTGAGTAGAGACTTGAAATTTAAGAAAGACTCAAAGGACTTTCAAAGTATTTAAAATTAACAATCATTGTCTTTTAACTCTATCTTAATTATTTGATGTTAGGGTTAGACTGAAATATGATAAATAGAAACACAAATTCATGAACTAGAGCTAAAATTAAGTTAGAAAACAAACTTGACAAAACGACGGTGGAAATATGTAATAAAAAAATCTACAAAAAGCATTACATTTATGTAAAACGGCTATATACTTATATTTTCCATGTTAAAATTGTACCGCTGAGATTGTTCACTGGTCCGCGGTTGTTTTTGCAGTTGAAGCTTTAAGCTAGCAAGTATGGAAGTTTGTCACCTGCTAGCTAAAATAAAGTTAGCAAACAAACTTTACACAACGACCATGGGAATATCTAACGAAAAGAAACCAATTACAGTAATTATGACTGTTAGATACTTATATTTTCCATG
>NW_024652209.1:0-408 GCF_008729295.1 Plectropomus leopardus
CACAACAGAAGAAGAAACTGATTCACACTAGAGGACTACTACAGCATAAAGCAACGTACTGAGGCATGAATATGTTTTCTTGTAAGTATGTATTTTTCTTACACTTTACACAACAGCCCTGGTGTAAAGTGGTTGAGAAATACTGAGACTGAGATGTGCTCTAGCAGGACTAAAGGGACAGGTGTTACCCTGAGGCCATGATGTGGCAGAGACACAGCCCAGGAGCTGACAACGACAGCGGTCAGAAACAAACGCATAACACTGCAGTCGAGTACAATGAAAAAAAAAATCTATTACCATGAGCCAAATACATGCAAACGCAAATATCCAACAGCTTTTTCAAAGATTTAACAGCATGTGGTGATTCTGAAAATCAGTCACCTGTAGGGCTACAACTAACAATTATTT
>NW_024652210.1:0-1741 GCF_008729295.1 Plectropomus leopardus
CGCCAGACACCTTTCAGCTCACTAACACAATATAAGCCGATAACGTAGTTCACTAACCGAACGTTTGCAGCAGTTTAACAGGTGCAGCTTCAGCTTTTTATGACAACAGTGATGATGATTTTGGTCAAAAGAAAAGAGCGAGTGCTTTGATTTAGAAATTACAGTCATGTTACAGTGAAGTGCAATTTATTAAAAAACAAAATCCACACATTTTACTGCTATATCAAACATTTGACAGTTAAAAACAGTTTTTTAATGGTACAGAATCAAATGAGGTTGAAAAAAAGCATTTGGAAAAATCTGACTGCAGAGTATTCAAAAAGTTTATTCTTTAAACTCAAAAGCACAGAAGTACAGCGTGAGGGTGGTCGTCTCCGAAACCCTTTAATTTCATCCGTATCTACTCACAATATAACATGACACTCGATATTTTACTCCATAATTAGCAATAAACATAGATTACTGATTATTACAGATCATTTCAAGCTGAAAAAAAACGTACACAGAGTAAATAGTGAGGGGTTTCAGACTCCGCTTATGTTTTTATTTTCATTTTAAAGCTGCATTGATCCATTTTTGGCCATTAGGGAGCAGAATAACACATAGAAGGGTTTTTTTTTATTCTTATGCTGTTTGATTAATCCAAAGACTTAAATAAAAACTTAAATGACAAAAAAAGCTAACAAACATACAGTCCTGACATTTCATGAGGTCAGTGAGGAGAACATGTTAGCAAACATTGTCAAGAGCAGCAATTTCCACCGACTTAAGTTGTTTTCTTGTTACCTGATGTGTTTAAAATTCACTCCTTTTAACACAGTTTAAGCCCTTACCAACAAAAACAACAATTATTTGAATCATTATTTGATAAATGAGCAGTTTTCTTCCCCAGTAGGTAGTTTACAGTGGATTTATCAGGAATGGGTTTTCTGCAGCTTCTAAACAAACCATAAAACCAAAACAATGAGCTAAAAGAGGCTAAAAAGCTTAGACGATCTGCAGAGTTTGATGCTTTATTTCATTTAATGCAGCTTTAATTAGATTTTTTAAAATATACTCCCACTATGCATTAATTTTTAAACTTAAGCATCATGTTTTTACTCCGGTTCTTTAAAGAGCTTTTTCCTCTATATAATCTCTTTCTTCCTGTTGTTTCTTTGTTCAAGAACAAACGCAAATATCAACCAAATAAAAGATCAACAACTGCATCATTTTGTGACAGTATATTTCCTCTAACGTGTGTGTTTATGTTAGGCAGCGGTGATAATGTCTCAAAAACCAGTAACAGTACATCTTTTAATATAAATAAAAACCAAAAGTGCAACGATAAAACATCTTAATTCCTGAGGAGTTACCTGCAGCAGGTACACAGAGAGCTTAAGTTTAGTTTCTGCAGAAAACTGTGGAGGTAAACTGGAGAATAATCCTGAGATCCTTTATTTAAACATAAACACTGAAGATTTATAGTATATTAGATTATATGTTATACTAATATGTAGAGAATATTAGTGTTCAATCTTACTTATACCTTTAAATACTTAAGATTTCTGAGAATATTAGTGTTCAGACTTACTTTAATCTTTTAATACCAAATATTTCTGAGTATATTAGTGTCAAACTCAACTCAAAAATACTGTGATATACAACTACAACTTGATTAAAAATCAAAAATATAAAGAAAGTAAAGGTGATTTCTTTTCTAGTCTTTCTGTACATTTTCAAATGTATAAACTGACACAGT
>NW_024652211.1:0-404 GCF_008729295.1 Plectropomus leopardus
GGGGATAGGGACAGACAGCAACATAAACTCAGGTCACACACCGACACGTGAACACATCAAACAGATGTGCACCAGATCAGCGGTTCTCACAGCGAGGCTAAATCTGCAGACTTTTAATATCAAGATCTTGTTCACAAAGTATAACTAGATGGGTGATCGATGACCTGATGAGTGCACATTACCACTTGTTATTTGGTTATTATACATTTTATCATTAAAAACAATCCTTGCAAATGAAGCCCATAAAGTAGGAAATCATAATCTGACATTATTCATTATGCATCAACAGTAATTATTTGCAGATATTCTCAGACAAGGACATTTAAACTTGCCTGTAGCAATCATCAGTCATCATCTTGTCAAGTGTCTGGAAAAGTTTCAAAATTTGAAAAGATGACCACCAA
>NW_024652212.1:0-232 GCF_008729295.1 Plectropomus leopardus
GCCATTTCAAATCCAGCAGAGCATCCAGGAAATGTGGAGAAAAGCCTTGAGTACAAACAAACACGACATCAGCATGAGGAGCAGCCATGAAAAACAGCTTAAATATGACACCAATATGCAGTATTTAATTTTACTACTGTAATAACTCATTTAGAGTTCTACCAAAGGAGACAGCATTAACTATGGTCCACGTTTGTGGAACGACCTACCTGCAGACCTGAGGGCAGCAGAG
>NW_024652213.1:0-208 GCF_008729295.1 Plectropomus leopardus
ATTTTTGAAAAGCAATGTCGATTTGAAAATATTCATTAAAAAAGTTCAAATGATAAATACAAAACCAAGCATCAGCATTTTGTTAAAAATGAATTTCCTCTGCATCGACCTGCTGCAGTTATTAGGTCAACTCCTCACAATACTAATCTGATCTTGATGCGTAAACTGTGTTTCCTACACATCCATCCATCACATCTTTGAACAGATT
>NW_024652214.1:0-324 GCF_008729295.1 Plectropomus leopardus
TTTTACCAAAAACTAGAAGCACAGAGCTCCTTTGTGCTTCAGTGGCAGAGCGAAGAATATAGACTGATCATCAGGTATGTGGTTGACATTTTAATTAATTTATAAGCTTAAATTATTATAATATAACTAATATTTGCTTAACTAACTAGCTTTATGCTTCTGAACTCCCTGTTTTAACGTTAGCTAGTTAAGTTAACGTCATTATCGATATTAGCATACTCTCCTGGCGTGCTTATAGTTAAAAGTTGACTTGCTTGCTACAGCTAATAGATGTGTATAATAACATAATTACAACTCTGGAGGACTGTCCATGTGCTCAAAACT
>NW_024652215.1:0-213 GCF_008729295.1 Plectropomus leopardus
AGTCTTCAACAGAGAGAACAACGCACAAGTGCCGACAATGTCAATGTCTCACCATTGACACACCAGTATCTCAATGAACAAAGTTGGCACCAACATTACACAAACACAAGCACTGACTTGAGTTCTGACTGCAGTAAGTGCTACTTGTTGGGGTTGTGTTGCTGACCGCTTCATTCCCAGGTCAGCCCTTCTCGATGGCATTTTATTGGTTTA
>NW_024652216.1:0-253 GCF_008729295.1 Plectropomus leopardus
AGGTGCCTCCGGGCGCCTTCGTCCCCCTAAGTGCAGACTCCAAGTCTACGGGATTGCCCGCTGCGGTGCGGGGGGCCCCCCTTCGGGGTGCCGTCTTCCGCCCTGTCGGCGCAGTGCTCCTCTTTCTCTCCATCTCTGACCTCTCGCGGGTCATTGAGGGGCGCCTCGTCGGGCCTGCGGTGCGCGGGCGCGACTGCCGGTGGACCCAGCGTCTCCGTGCTGCCCGCGCCCGTCGTGCCGCGGTACCGCCGGT
>NW_024652217.1:0-503 GCF_008729295.1 Plectropomus leopardus
AGTGTTTGTGACAGGAGGAGAGCAGCAAACCACAGCCCAGGTTCACACATTTCACCTCCAGCTCAGCCAGAGTCACAAACACACTCAACTAAGGAATTTATTTTCTTTACTGGAATCAGGATTTATTTAGCATTATATTTATATATATATATATCTTTTTTAACACATTTTCCAGCAGGATTAAAGCAACACAGAAGAACAATGATGTAATAATTTCAAAAGATAGCAAAAATATCATTTTAATTAAACAGATAACACAAATAAATGGGATTTTAAAAAAACCCCAAAAAAGGTCATTTTTGAAAAGCAATGTCGATTTGAAAATATTCATTAAAAAAGTTCAAATGATAAATACAAAACCAAGCATCAGCATTTTGTTGAAAATGAATTTCCTCTGCATCGACCTGCTGCAGTTATTAGGTTAACTCCTCACAATAATAATCTGCTCTTGATGCATAAACTGTGTTTCCTACACATCCATCCATCACATCTTTGAACAGATT
>NW_024652218.1:0-376 GCF_008729295.1 Plectropomus leopardus
GTTTAATGCTTTTAACTTCACATAAATCTATCAATGCAAATTTAAGACGCATCATTTTCTTTTCTTTTTTTTAAGTTTTCTCATGGTATTTTTTTAACATGTTTAGTCATAATTTGTTCATTTTTAAAAATTGCTTTGACTCATTGAAATGTATTGTTTTTATTTTGCTATTGTGTTATTTTATGTTTGCAGCACAGTCAAATAAAATTTTAAAGCAACAGCCGAGGAGGCTTAATAGGCATCAATACTTTATGTTGCTTAGTTTTTCGTGCTCATGCTGATGTATTGACAAACAAAACAAAAAATCCATTGATTTTTACCATTTTCAATGTGGCCTCAGAGTGTAAATATGTTACATTTGCTCCTGGAAAGAAAT
>NW_024652219.1:0-204 GCF_008729295.1 Plectropomus leopardus
GGAGGTGTTTTTTGACCCTTGTTTGGAGTGTTGTTTTGTTTTTTTTTTATGTATTTTAGGCTGTGTTTTTTCTGTCTAGAACTATTTTTTCTGCATTGGGTACTTTCACTCTTAATACCTGTTCCTGATTATACTTCATTTGACTTAAATAACATTTTCAGTGCAGGACTGTGTGATATGAAGTTACTTCCAGAAATACAAGCC
>NW_024652220.1:0-246 GCF_008729295.1 Plectropomus leopardus
ATTCATGGTGTGAAGTGTCTGAACCAGCCTGAGTACATCACAGAGTTCCGGATATGACTGTCTGACTGTGGCTCGGCCTATGTTTTCAACTCTGTTCATTAGCTTGTGTCTCACTGAAGCTGTTCTGCTCAGTAGCGCCACCCGTAGATCGCTCACTACATAGATTTGCTCTGTGGAGCAGGGGGGGGGTTTTCTGATTTTTCTTCTGTGTGCATGATTCCTTTAAACACCCGCTCAGGAATGGCT
>NW_024652221.1:0-601 GCF_008729295.1 Plectropomus leopardus
CTGTCACTTGTGAACAGCAGAGAGGTGTTAACTGTCGGATAGTTAAAAACATCTGCAGCTGCAGCCCTCATTAAAAGTCACACTTTATACACTCTATAGATTCTGTATATGTCCCTCCATACTTTAATAAAGAGCCTCAGGGGCCCTCAGGGGCCCAGCAGCACTGTATATTCTGTAACATGACTCTCTGGGGGCCATAAGGAGTCCCTTTTTTCAGGGGCCTCCTCACAAGGTTCTGTCCTGTTAACTCTCCACAAAAATGGCCTGCAAACATTTTCTGTCATTTCCAAAACTTGAAAAAAATTCATTCACAATTATAGATGAGTAAAGTTTGATTTTTATTCATTTAATTTACTTTAAAAATAATTAACAGATTAATGCTAAAATGCAAATGTTACCTTGAAACTTCGTACTATTATGAACTCATGACAGGTTTTAGGTTTATAGCATAACCATCATCATCATTTACTTTTGATGTCTGCAAGTTAACCCAGATAGTTTTAATAATTTTGAATATTTTCCATACAGTCGTGTACATAATTTCATAAGTATTTGAACATTACCTGCTTTTTTCCCATTTCTTACCATCATAGTGCAGTGT
>NW_024652221.1:663-1226 GCF_008729295.1 Plectropomus leopardus
CTGTCACTTGTGAACAGCAGAGAGGTGTTAACTGTCGGATAGTTAAAAACATCTGCAGCTGCAGCCCTCATTAAAAGTCACACTTTATACACTCTATAGATTCTGTATATGTCCCTCCATACTTTAATAAAGAGCCTCAGGGGCCCTCAGGGGCCCAGCAGCACTGTATATTCTGTAACATGACTCTCTGGGGGCCATAAGGAGTCCCTTTTTTCAGGGGCCTCCTCACAAGGTTCTGTCCTGTTAACTCTCCACAAAAATGGCCTGCAAACATTTTCTGTCATTTCCAAAACTTGAAAAAAATTCATTCACAATTATAGATGAGTAAAGTTTGATTTTTATTCATTTAATTTACTTTAAAAATAATTAACAGATTAATGCTAAAATGCAAATGTTACCTTGAAACTTCGTACTATTATGAACTCATGACAGGTTTTAGGTTTATAGCATAACCATCATCATCATTTACTTTTGATGTCTGCAAGTTAACCCAGATAGTTTTAATAATTTTGAATATTTTCCATACAGTCGTGTACATAATTTCATAAGTATTTGAACATTAC
>NW_024652222.1:0-1773 GCF_008729295.1 Plectropomus leopardus
GGGTACGCCTGGTTATCGTGAAACACGACGTACATGTTGGGGTTGTCCATTCTGTCCACCACACTGTCGTAGCGGTCGTGTGGTCGCTGGTTGCTGCGTGAGGGAGGGACCCTCATGTTGCTTTGGCCCAGAGTGAAGACGCCGGTCAGGACTCGAGCCACAAACATTAACTGAGAGCCGTCAGCGGCGGGTCTGGAGTAGGTGGCGCTGGCGGAGTAACCGGCGTTTACGGCAAAGTAGGTTCCCTGACCGTAAGAGGTGGCTGAGAATAACAGGAAATAAAGGGTTAACGACAAGACCTCGAATGATGAAAATGATCCACGTTACACAAAATAATTCACGAGTGTTTTCCTCATGTGCCACCTCTGTAGTCAAAGATTTGGTTAAGTTTAACCTTTTGAAACCTGGACCAACAAAAGTTTCCTGGTGCTGCGGTCAGACGTTTTTCGTAAGCCGTTGAAACCTTTGAAATGTGCAGAAATTAGTTCAATTTCTTTAAAAAACGTGGGGAAAAAAGGCAATCAGCAAAACGTGGCATGAAATCTAATCTACTCTTATCTAATCTATGTTTTTATGAAATCATGTTTATATATTTTAAATTGTAGTTACATAAAAATACATATTTATCAATATTAATTATTTCTGTTTTTGTTTTTTTACTTTTTGTTTTTTTTTCTAATTTCAGGAAATTTCCTTTTGCTGATATCTTGCTAATTTTAGGGCAATATTTTGTCAAGTTGCTTATTGCCATCTTCCACGTTTTCAAAGAAATTAATTTTCTCAGGTTTCAAAGGGTTAAAGTGAGGATGAATTGAAATATGCCTTTTTAAACCTTGTAGATCACAACATCAGTAATATTCTCCTATTTAACAATATTTTCCAAAAAGTATTTTCTTAAAATTAAAATGGAATCATGTTTTCTTCGTTTTAAATATGATGCGAAAAATCATCAAGTTTTTCAGAGTAAGACAGCTGCGCCCCGACATAAAGTTACACTTTAGGAGTGCACTATTGCAGCTTTGCATATGAAAAAGTGAAAATATTTGTCATTTTAAGCGTAGATTTCAACAATACTGTGAGGGACACGTATGAAATGTGGGTCGTTGGGGTCCTGCATAAGAACATGTTGAGCGTCAAACGCTCAGTTTTTATGCACCAATTTGTACCTTTTTGCATTAATCTGTGGCGTAAATGTCACCTCACATTACTGTCACTACAGGATGTTTACCGTTCTGTCCAGAGAAGCGCCTGTTGAACCCAGTTTTCATGATGGAGTCACAGTTGTTGGGGGTCGTCCCGTGGTACAGGAGCTTCTCTCCTGCTCCGCCCTGCTGTTTGTTCTTATCAGAGATGTGCTTCTTCTGCGCTTCATATGCGCGACGCAGATGGACATTCTGCAAGCGCTCGATCTGCCAAGAACGAGAAAACCATCCAAATAAGATGCCAAAATTTATCTTGGAAGGATGTAGTGCAATACAGATATTATGCAGTTTCACTTTAGAGATGTACAATCTAGGGTAACCAAAAGAAAGTTTTCATTTTTATAGATTTAAGCTATTAAACTACCATAAATCCACAAACTTCTGCAGACAATGAAATGTCTCTTTCAGCACGAGCTGCCCACCTTCAGGACTGTCCCGTTGACCGTTAGTTTGAAGGCCGCCTTCACAGTCTGGTACTCTTTAGAGGACGAGTGCAGAGGAACCAGCTTCAGAGCCTCATCAGCAGCCATGTTGTCCCAGTACAGAGGGATCGTGAAGTCTGAAAGATGTC
>NW_024652224.1:0-716 GCF_008729295.1 Plectropomus leopardus
TAAAGTATTTTTTAAAGTGCACTTTTCACAATTTTATTGTAATTTTTTAAATCTCTTTTCATTTTACAGTCTTCAAATTAATTTTCTTTCATTTTTATATTTCCTGTTTTATTTAATTAATGAATTTAATTATTTATTAATTCTTATAAATATTTTATATACTTGATTATTAATAGTTTATGAGCTTGTTATTGAATGTATGTTTGATCATATCTATTTACTGCCCTCATGCGGTCACAGTGGGTAATTACATATAACCGACTGTAGTTACACACTGCGACCACAAGAGGATAGTGTAGAGACGTTGTAAAATTAAAAACGACATTGTATGATAAAATAAATTACAAAAATCTAAAATCCCATTTTTTTCATGTTTAATTAAGATTGATCTAAAGTGTCAGAGCATCCTTAGTAAGTAGTGTTTTTAAACTGTGCTTCTCATGATTTTATTGTATGTTTTCTAATCTCTAATCAATTTACTGTCTGAAGCAACATTTTGCTTTAATTTTATTTATTTATTTTATTTGTTTTATTCATTTGTTTATTTTATGTATTTGATTATTGTCATAATTAATTTATTTGATTATATTTTTATTTGTTTCGATCATGTCTCTTCACTGCCCTCTGGTGGTCCCAGTTCGTAAATAAAAATAAGCGGTTGTAGTTACACCTGTGACCACGGGAGGACAGTGTAGAAACGTTGTTGTTATATTCTG
>NW_024652225.1:0-322 GCF_008729295.1 Plectropomus leopardus
TGTATCTTTGGTTAAAAATTGTAACTAATATTTTAATAATCTCAAAACATCATGTTTTTTCAAGGATGGAGGTGTAACGCCATGCACACTAAGATGTACATGCTTGAGGGTGGATCAAGATGGAACATCAACAGAGCCAATGCGGCTGTGGACCTGAGTGGTTCATCACACACAAAAATGTATGATGTCCATCTGATGTCCAACCTCAATGCCATTAGCAACAGAGTACTTGGATGTGCACTCTTGCCTGAGTTCATCCCCCCTGGAAGACCCACTGGTGAGACACGAGAGAAGACACCTTTCTCCTTGCAGTCTTTCTCAT
>NW_024652226.1:0-270 GCF_008729295.1 Plectropomus leopardus
GTGTTTGGCTTCTTTTGGTGATTTTATCAGCAAAGTAAAAGTAATGTTTATAACGTTTTTCAGGTACAAGGCTGTGATAGACGCCTGCTCTCTGCAGCCAGACATCGACCTGCTGCCTTTTGGAGACCAAACTGAGATTGGAGAGAGGGTATACACACTTTTTATTTAAATTATTACATGGTGAAGTGAAAGACATTAATTTCAGTATCTTTTAAATCAAGCGTGGAAAATTAGAGCCCTGACACACCAAGCTGATGGTCTGCTATTGGT
>NW_024652227.1:0-406 GCF_008729295.1 Plectropomus leopardus
GGCAAATCATCGGTTTTCTTTCTTCTTCTCTTCGGGTTGCTGACGGGACGAACATCAGGTCCTTTTTTATCTGAAAGTTTGTCCATCTGATTGAGCTCATTTGGATTTTCAATCACAACATCCTACATGGAGCAACTGGATTCAGGCTGAAAGCTGTCACTCTTATGGATTCTCCTTAATGAAAAACTGGAGACGTAAAGCGAAGACGTGGCACCATGACAACAGTATTAACGGTTTGTAAAGTCAAAACAGTACTGTGCCACAATTACACCGATTTTTCTGAAATAAGGACAGATGTTACTATCTTCAGTTTGTCTGTTGTGTCTGCTTCTATGAGTATTCTTAACGGTGACGAGAATGTTCAAATGAGAAATCAGTGAATGCACCACCAAATTCAAACCACCAG
>NW_024652228.1:0-379 GCF_008729295.1 Plectropomus leopardus
AGCTGGAGCATTCAAACCCGGATTCTTTACATCGACAGTAGTACCTGCTTCAAATTCAAACTTGTATGAATAGCTACTTGCGCAGTAGTAAGTAGCTGAGTCCGAAATGTGCAGATCTGTTATCTTCAAGTGATTGTTCCCGATTTCAGTATCCAGTGTGAAGCGTTGATTGTTGAATTCGTCATGAAAATTAGCTTTTTTTTCATATTTGTAGAAGGTAGATACAAGCCTTGGTTGCTCTCCTAGACTTTGCTTATACCAGTAAAATCTTGCTGCAACATCACCTTCATAAAAACATTTCAAAGTCAAGTTGTCCCCAGTTTTTAGTGACATAAAACGGCCCTTTTGATAAATAGATGAGTAGTATTTCAGATTAGTC
>NW_024652229.1:0-279 GCF_008729295.1 Plectropomus leopardus
ACAGAAGCTGTAGTTTGAGGTTTGCAGCAGTTTTCTCCGAGGATGTGTGCGTTGAGATTGCAGGTCTAGGTTGCTGACAGAGGCTGAAGGTGGAAATAGCAAGAGTTGTCTGATTGCATGTGATTCTTAAGAACTTTGAGGAGAGTGAGCCAAGGGAATGGTGGTGGTTGTGGTCGTAGTTTGAGCATTTGGCCAAGCCATCTACCCAAATCTGCAGGTGGAGTTGCAGTTCCCAGGCAGAGGCTGTAGTTGAATGTTTTGCAGGAGCTGTTTGCCAAA
>NW_024652230.1:0-217 GCF_008729295.1 Plectropomus leopardus
GTGAGTGTCACCTGAGGTAGTGATACACTTTTAGACAGCAGCGTAGTTGGGAAACAGTCCAAGTTACAGGCTCCCGAATGAGCTGAGGTCAACAGTGATCTTGTTTCCTGGCACATGGTATCTCTTAGTGATTAAAGCAGGAGTGCCGGGGTAGGTCTTTAGCACAGTTGCCCATTAAAACAACCCACAAAGATAGCTTTTACATTATTATTATTAT
>NW_024652231.1:0-231 GCF_008729295.1 Plectropomus leopardus
TAGCGCCACCCGTAGATCGCTCACTACATAGATTTTCTCTGTGGAGCAGGGTTTTTTTTTTCTGATTTTTCTTCTGTGTGCATGATTCCTTTAAACACCCGCTCAGGAATGGCTGTAACATTGGCTCCTGAGTCCAGTTTCAATGTTACCTTACTGCCTCTTGAGTTGATGTCAGCCATACATGGTTCCTCTTCTGAAGCCATCTCTCCACGACACAGTTCATCCATCCTC
>NW_024652232.1:0-448 GCF_008729295.1 Plectropomus leopardus
AAAAGCTTTTATCACCTGGCTGAAAACTAAATAGCTGCTTTCATACAGAACATACCAACACAATTTTAGGTTAACTTTATACAGTATGGCTAGAAAACCACTCAAGACAAGAAGAGGCGAGAAAAAAAGACACCTGACAATTTCCTCTCTCTCCTGAAACATAAAAAGGCCAAAAAACAAAAAAAGAACAAAACACAAGGACAAAGCAACCTATACTCTGTGTAAGTATCTGGCTGTGGCTGACTTCGTCTATCTATCTATATCTCTATATATATGTATAATATTTATGGCATGTTCATCCCACATTATGTGTTCAAGGAACGTCAGAGAGTTGAAAATCCAATGATAATTTCTTTTTATGCAGTTTCTGGCCATGATAAATGGTATCATTCTGGCTATTTTTATTTTGACGGGCCCTGGAAGGCATGTTTTATTTAAAAATCACCAA
>NW_024652233.1:0-1959 GCF_008729295.1 Plectropomus leopardus
AGAGGATGTTTATTGATCAGAGGATGTTTATTGATCAGAGGATGTTTGGACACAGAGGACAAAGTAAGGACGGTCTGAGACTCTGTCAGAAACTAAACTTGGTTGTCAGGTCTAACAGTTGTCATGGTGATGACCTTTAACACAGGAAGTGTGTGTTTCCTCCCACCTGCGTGAGCGGCACTCGGACTCCGGCCAGCAGTGCCAGAGAGCTGCGCTCGGGGCCCGCCGCCCGGCTCAGCTGGTAGTCCACGGGGACGGGGACCCGCAGCAGTTGCGCCACCGCCGCCATCACGCCTGCGGCGTTCTGCAAACACAGTGATGTCATCAAAACGGTGACACCATCAAATCAGTGACATCATCAACACAATGATGTCATCAACACAGTGACATCAGAGGTGACATCAACAGAGGGGAGGAGCCAATGCTGGCACAGCATGCAGAGAGAGGAAGAGCTCACCTGAGCGGCAACTGGGCTCAGTGTTATCGCTATGGTAACCAGGTCAGCGTTAGAGCAGGAGGGAGGACCCTGATGGTGAGGCTCTGCCTTCACTTCCTGTTTGACTGCAGAGCCTGAAAACACACACACGCGCACACACACACACACACACACGCACAGAGATTGTTTTAATCCTGCTATGAATCAGGACTGCAGTACGATGTTTGTGTGTGTGTGTGTGTGTGTGTGTCTGTGTGTTGCTCTTCACATGGAGCAGGACACACTGCTGATGGCTAACCTTTGCCCCAGGCGCAGGGCATCATGGGTATTGTAGGCGAGGGGCAGGGTGACGGCGGCTCCAGTTTGATGAAGGACAGGTCCGGGTACCTGCTGACTTCCATGTCCGTCACGCTCTCTGGAGATGAGGACGGGACGAAGCCCTCCGGGCTGTCCCGTCCCGACAAGTCCTGGACCCTGAAAAGAGGACAGACGAGGACAGTGAGACAGAAGAAGATTTTGATTGATCGATCTAATTTTATTATTGTGTCATGCATAAATAATATGCCCAGCCCAAAGGGGCGTACGAGACTCCACTGAGAAAACAAGAAGACCAGAAACCACGAGCAGACGCTCGATAAAACTAACATTCACGAAATAAACCATCCTGACGTTTCTTCCAGGCTTTGGGGACGCAGATGACATCATCAGTGCTCCTTTTTCAGGACTGAAAAAGGTGATCTTAACTCATCATAAAATGTACAATATAACAGGAAGAAGTGAGGGACACCAAATTTAATGAGGCCATAATACAGTCTCAAAGTCCTCAACGTCCTCAAAAAGAGTCAATAATGGGGGCGCTAGCGAGCCGCAATGGAGTAAGTCGCACTTTTATGAGCTCCTACAGAATCTCAATTACAAACATATATTACTCGACATCTACGCTCGAAAATACAAATTAAATGTGGTAACTGTATATTTAACACTACCCGGCAAAGTCAGTGAAGAAGAACCGACGCTAATGGCAGCAAATCTCCAAAAATACAACTACGAAGCTCGGCCCAACACAAGGCCCCAAACCTCCTCGGCTAAAAGTCCAGATAAATCCGGCCTGACCCCACTTGAACCTGGAGTAAGTACAAGCATGAACGCCGCAACAATCAAAGCGGACATCCTCTCCTCACTGAGAAAAGAAATATCGTCAGTTATCAGAGAAGAGTTGAAGAGCGCGCTGGCGAAGGATTTTGAATCGCTGAAGAGAGAAATGATTGATGTGAAAACCGAAATAGCTAACAACACAGCAGCTATCCGCACAGAGGTTGAGCAGGCGCAAGCGAATGTGAAGGCTGTCGAGGATGGATTGTCAGCGTGGTCAGATGAAGTTGTATCGGTGCAAACTACAGTAACAGACCTCAAGAAACAAGTTGAAGATTTGAAAGAAAAATGCGAGGACATGGAGGGCAGGATGAGGAGGGGAAACATTCGAATCACGGGAGTGACTGAGGAGCCCGGGTCAAGCTCTCCCA
>NW_024652234.1:0-210 GCF_008729295.1 Plectropomus leopardus
AATGTTCTGAAATACCAGGATTGTACTAAAATCCTAGAAACTTCCTATAATCTGAGAAACAACTTGAAAACTGAGAAATGTCTTAAAATCAAAGAAGAAAAGAAGAAGAAGAAAAAATGTCCTAAAATCCTTGAAACATCTTCAAATACAAGAAATGTCTGAAAATCCTAAAAACATCCTTAAATTCTAAAAATGTCCTTAAATCCCAAA
>NW_024652235.1:0-452 GCF_008729295.1 Plectropomus leopardus
AGAACCTGTCAAGTCCAACAAAATCCCTGACTTGATGTCAGAGTCTGGTGTTTGTCTTCTGTCTGAATGTGATGGGCTTTTTTTTTTTTTTTTTTAATCTTTCTTTGTGCTTTATTTCCCAAATCTTAACCCACCGTGACAGCATGTGCATTTATTGATGCTGTTACCTAAACATAACAATTGATGGTGTAAAGCATCTCTGTGCTTGTGTTGACATCATGGTAGCAGTGTCCCAAAACATAAAGAACAGACACAGAAGGATACTAAGAGTGTAATATAAAGACAGGGAAGTCCACTGCAAAGTAACATGATGTGATGGCTTGGGATGAGAACCTGTAGGCCATCAGATAGAAGAGTGAGTCGTCCACGAACAGTAAGGTTGGTGGTTTGATGTTGTCAACATGTCAAAGTATCCTTGGGCAAGATAGTGACCCCAAAAATAACTCTCAATG
>NW_024652236.1:0-211 GCF_008729295.1 Plectropomus leopardus
ATAAAAACTTATTTGATGCGATCTGCCCATTTTCACCACTGTTTATTGCATTCTTTATATTCTTTGTGTTTTTATTTCTGTGTTATGTGCGTTGGATGTACCTTTGCTGCACTTTGGGAGAAGCCAAAGACAATAAAATCTGATGTCTTCTGTTTACTTAAAGTTAGTTGCTAGAAAATCATTGAATTAAAAATTAAAAGGTAGAAACTGA
>NW_024652237.1:0-733 GCF_008729295.1 Plectropomus leopardus
CATTTGAGAAATAAATAAATAAAAATAAAAATGAATAGAAATAAATTAATGTATTTCTTCCCCTCATACTTTTCCAAAAACATAAAAATATATTTATCCTATAACTGGATTGTTTGTCCAGTTTTCGATCTTATATAAAGTTGAACATCCACCTAAAATATTTTTAATATTTATTTATTTTTTAAAGATTTTTTTTATAGTTTCTTCTTCTAATTCATAGGAAGTACAAACATTCGCAATATCATTTTTTTCTTACTGGATATGTTTGATGCAAAATCTTAAAGGAAATCTCTGACTTTATTATTAAGACAAAATCTGTCCCCAACTAACTAAACTTTCTGTCAGCTGAGGTCATTTTAATCAATTTTACCCTGTTTTTATAAACTTTTGCTAAGATTCAAAATGTTATTTGCATATAAATGAATTGAGGTTATTATTTAAACTCTAAATCTGGAATATGTAAAATAATATAAAATAAATATATTGGTAAAACAACACCAGAATACCGTGCAGACTGAAGTCAACAACATAAGTGTTTCATATACGAAAAAGGAGTAGGAGGAAGTAAATACTTCTACTAAATACCCCTCTGAAATTTTTCAGCTCATCCTGCTCATGTCATTCATGTGTTTGAGAAAGGAGATTTCTAAATATCAGTCTGGCTAAGAATAAAATAAAAGGGCCTGACTGAGAGCATTTATGAGATTTATGAAGTTGATGTTTTTATCTCCAA
>NW_024652238.1:0-443 GCF_008729295.1 Plectropomus leopardus
ACGAACTTAATCCTTTCAAACAAATTTGCTTGATTTCTTAAAAAAAAAAACCCAAAAAACATGGAGGCTGGCAATAAGCAACCCAAGAGAACAGCACAAAATTAGAGCGATATTAGAATTTTTTTTAAATACCTAAAAACAAACAAAAACAAGTAAGAAAATGACCTGAAAATGTGCTAAAACTTAAATCAAATTATAACATATTTTCAATAACAAATTGAATTTAGATAATTCAATTTAATGTAAATAAATTTTACTTTAAAATTATGAATATAGTTTTCTCAACACTTTTCCTTTTTCTAATAGCAATTTCTCAGGTAATTTTCTCAATAGGACATTCATGACAAGTTGCTCATTGCATTTCTCCCAAAATCAACCCAATTTGCTTAAGTTTCAAAGGTTTAAATGCACGTGAAAGGTGTCTGAATGCAATTTACAACTTA
>NW_024652239.1:0-321 GCF_008729295.1 Plectropomus leopardus
GGTTTTTTTTCTCTCCAACATCTGTTTGAAATGCTGAAAAGCCACAGGAGAAACAGACAGGTCACAGGTTAAAAAAAGTCATTGTATGAGTCTGTTATCTGGACAAAGGATATTACAAAAACCTGAATTCTGACACTTTTAATCTTTTTTTGTGTGTCATTTCTATTAAATATTGTGGCTGAAACATTAACACACAGGTAAACCAGGTGGTTTATTACAGTTGCTATCAATAAATTGCTTTAGTTTGGCTTTTAATTGAACTTTACCTATTTATTTATTTACCATTTATTTATACATTTAATCTGTTTTGCTGTTTACTAG
>NW_024652240.1:0-667 GCF_008729295.1 Plectropomus leopardus
ATTTCATAAACTTTAGTATCAGGTTAGTAAGCTCACCTGTGCACAAATATCAAATTACTTACCATGCTGTTTCTGTTTTGGGTTATACATTTTCCACCAGCGAAATATGAGGAAGCCATCCTGTATCCTGTTACACACACAAGCAAAAAAAATCAATCACTAGGCAAGCAACACTATTAAAGAGGAGGAGAAGAGAAGCAAACATTGCAGCAGGTCAGGTTACCTGATAGACAGGTCTTGGTTGATGTAGTAGACATCTCTGAACATGACTTTCCCCGACAGCACAGAGAAGGAGAAGGAGCCTGTGGACGATCAGACACAAAAGAGTTCAGGTATATATCATAAAAAATAAATAGTAGTCTTTTATAAAATGATGTGATTTCCAAAAGCAAGTGGAAGCCAAATTTGAATTTGATCACAGTGATCAAGTCAAGAACCAGCTAATTAAAATGTTAAACAAAAGATGTAATTAGACGTCTTTGTGAGCGCCAGTATAAAAAAACAAAAACACTCTGGACGTCACTGCAGTATTTAATCACCTTGTTTCTCCTCTCATTGAGAGAAAAATCATCTTAATTAGGATCTAATTGTACAACAAGTAGGTCAGAGTCTGTCACCGAGCAAGAAAACTCAACATCTTTTTTCCATCATTAATCCTTTTTGGCTC
>NW_024652241.1:0-351 GCF_008729295.1 Plectropomus leopardus
ATCTGGTTGCCTTTTCACTATCCATCAGTAGGGATGGGGAAAACAGCGTAGTAAGGCAATATTTTGCGGCAGCAATATTGTATTAATAAATTAGATTATAAAGATACTGAAAAAGTTCTAACAGTCTCTCCACCTCCCTACACTGATATTTTATTTTATTTTTTATAAAGATGATGTATAAGATGTTTTTTGGGGCCTTTTTGCCTATAATTGATAGGACAGCACAAGTGTGAAAGGGGGAGAGAGAGAGCGGGCGACACGTAGCAAAGGGCCGAGGCCGGAATCAAACCTGCAAACCAGGCACCCCCCTACACTTATATTTTAAATTTAATTCATTTGCAAAAAAAAGAG
>NW_024652242.1:0-250 GCF_008729295.1 Plectropomus leopardus
CAGCAGCTGCTCAGAGCAGAGTCTCTCACACATGCATTTATTTGTGGCAGCCTGCCACGATTAAAATATCTGCAGCCACAAATAGATTTTCTATTTTTGGACTTTGACTGTTCATTACTATTTTCATAATTATATATTTAAAATCTTGCAGAATTATTCTTATTTTTAAGCTCATTTTTCAAGAATTTAAAAAAAAAAAAACGTTCCTCTATTTTTTCTGCAAATTTTCGGGTAATTTTCTTCTAAAAAA
>NW_024652243.1:0-640 GCF_008729295.1 Plectropomus leopardus
ATCAGCCTCGGGCTGGCCAGCACTGCCTCTCTGATGGCCACGTAGTCTGAGAGGACAAGGGTCCACCGAGTCCTGGTGACCCCCTCGAACCGCGTGGCCCCGGGGTGGAGTTGGCAGAGCTGGCTGCAAATGGCCTCCACCAGGCGGCTGGCACTGGGCCAAGTTGCAGGGCCCGAGGCCTGTCCGAGAAGGCAGCTGAAAGAGTCACGGAGAGGACAGCGTGGGTTAAACAGCAGAACTTTGTGAGAAGAGACAGTAAAATTTGAAATGAGTCTTACCGTTCGACACTCTCCTTGCCAGGACAAGAGGTGTTTTTCCCCTTGGCTGCCTTGAACCGCCCCTTGTGTTGCCTCTCCCGGTACCTGGGAGGGTAGACAACCCGTTTTTTGTCGCGCTCTGGCATCGCCTGCCAAAGCGCGATGAGTTTGTCTACCCTCGAGTCAGGAAGCCCCCGAAGGCTCCGCCCCTCCACCAGGACCTGGGCCAGCTTCAGGACCCGCTGGAACCCTGGCTGGCCGTCAGGCCCGTCGATGTTCTCCTCCTGAGAAGAAACACAAGAGGGGGAAGAGAAAGGAGGAGTGTCTTTAAAAATTTAAACACGTTATTGTTACTATGATTATAGTTAAAACTCTTATCATCA
>NW_024652244.1:0-1379 GCF_008729295.1 Plectropomus leopardus
TACTTGCTTGATATTATTTCCCACAACCTCCTTATTAGCTTATTCTAGATTATTTTACTCTTTCTTTTCTTTCCATTACATGTGACCCTGCTTCTGAGTTATGGGATCTCTTAAGGTAATAAGTTAGTTAGTTAAAGAGAAATAGCTGCCAGATTGCATTCCTGCAATAAACTCACCTTTCAGACAAGGAACACGAGAAACTAAAGAAGTCCTGGGCAGATAAGGTATTTCATTCATCACACTCATCTGACCGAAAAAGAGGTGTAGCTATTTTGATACACAGACAGGTCAATTTCACATCAACCAAAATTCATAAAGACTCGACAGGGAGATTTATAATGATGAATGGATTGATAGATGGGGTGGAAATTTGTCTTATGAATATATATGCTCCAAACGAAGATGAGCCTAGCTTTATTCGTACAATCTTCTCCATAATATTACAGCATGGCTCTGGTATCTTAATGTTAGGAGGAGACTTTAATTGCGTCATGTCTCAACATTTAGATAGACAACCTATGTCTAACACTTCTACCTCTAGGATGAGCAATATGCTTAGGCATTTATCAACAGAATCTGGCCTGGTGGACATTTGGAGAAACAAGCACCCTAAAGGCAAAGATTTTACCTTTTTTTCGCATAGGCATTCTTCATACTCCAGAATAGACCTCTTTTTTACTCCCAAGGCAGAATGTTTTAGAGTAGACGACATAAAGATCCTCCCAATTACATTATCCGATCACGCTCCTCTCGTATTGTCGTGGAACATTGGTAACAGGCCAGCAGCTAAACAATGGCGATTAAATGCGTCGCTCCTCAATGATAGAGAATTCATTGCATTTATAAAAACTGAACTAAAAAATTACCTTGACACTAATACTTCACCTGAAATATCACCCCTTTACTCTATGGGACTGTGCGAAGGCATATATCAGAGGCCAAATCATTTCCTTTACAAGTGCCAGAAAAAGAAAAAGGGAAGAAAAACAGCGAGAGCTTGAAGACAAAATAAGGCAGCTTGAACAGCAACACAAAAGAAACTCAACCATAAGCTTATTGAACAATCTAAAAGAGGCACACAGAGACCTAAACAGCTTAATTAATGAAAAAATAGAGGGCAGTTTAAGGTTCACTAATCAAAAATACTACGAAAATGGTAATAGGGCGAGCAGACTACTAGCAATAAGACTTAAAAAACAACAATCATCAAACATAGTCCAGAAATTAAAGGAGAATAATTCAATTCTCACAAAGCCGGATGAAATATCACAGTCCTTCGCAGAATTCTATAAAACTCTGTACAAAAATACAGACACCTGCACAAATGATGAGGAATTGGCACAATTTTTAAAAGATATCAAATTAAAAGAGTTACCTGA
>NW_024652245.1:0-248 GCF_008729295.1 Plectropomus leopardus
TTTTTTCATTTTGATTTACAGAGCTAGAGTTTTATTTTGTTTAATGTTGCTCAACTATGGTTAATGTTCACCGTTCATTATACTGAGCTCTAATAAACTTATCACTAACTTTTTATCGTGTTGTGCAAATTAAGGATCAGCGGTTCATTGATCAGTAGATTGTTGTTGAGGTTGACTGATCCGTATATTGATTCTCTCTTACCTTTTCTGGCAATACAGGTGACTTCAAGTTTGTCTCTGCTACATAC
>NW_024652246.1:0-436 GCF_008729295.1 Plectropomus leopardus
GATATTCTGCTACATCGTGAACCATTAAGACCTCTAATAACATCTGGTACAGGTCTGCTTTGTGTCCCAAGAGTCAAAAATATAGCTGTTCTGTACAGGCAGTGTTTAGTTTTTATGCACCTGGAACAAACACGGTGAAAATTTGCTGCAACTCTCAGTTCTTTTAAGCATCAAGGCTGAGGACTTTTCTCTTTGCCGCTTTCTTTTATTAAATCAAATAATTTATTTCTTAAACTGCCCTGTAACTTTTATCCCTATTCTATTTGAGCTTGTTGTTGACATCTATTATCTTGGCTCTTTCATGACTTTTTAATAGTATTTACATAATGTTTTATGTAGAGCACTTTGAATTACTTTGTTGCTGAGATGTGCCATTTAAAAAAAAATCTTGCTTTGCCTTGTGTTTAGGAATAATTAAATTTCGTTAATTCATATA
>NW_024652247.1:0-578 GCF_008729295.1 Plectropomus leopardus
CCGATGCAAGACAGGTTTTTTAATCTTTCTATTACAAAAACAGCCCATGAGGAGTTCATGTGTTTCTCACTTCCTGCTTCCTTGCATCAGTGTTTTTCTGGACAAAAAAAAAGATCACTCCCAACCAAGTGCTTGCTATGAGCAAGTCACAGCATGCTGTAATTCCTTAGCTTAGCCCAAAACTGTGAATTTTTGTCCAAACTAGCACTGCATAGCAACCTTTGTTAAAGGTTTACTTGGGGAGGGCTGCATGTGTGAAAGGGATTTGGGAGAGACAGATAATCTGGACTAAGAGAGAAAATGTGTCTTTACCTGGAGACATGGCCTTCATGTCTTTGGGAAACTTGCGGCAGATGCTGTTATAATTAGTGCAGATGTGATGGAGACACCAAGCTGATAGCTGCTTGGCATTGTGGAACTGCAAAAGGAAAAACAGGAGAAATGAGTTATTACAGCTGTGAAAAAGGAAGCGAGGTGAAAGTTTTAAGGTGAGATCAGAGACAAAACGTGGTCAGATTAAGATCGTCTATCAAATGAATCTATGTTAAGTTACTATTCATCTTTTTTTTCTGAACTAC
>NW_024652248.1:0-210 GCF_008729295.1 Plectropomus leopardus
AATTACATATATAAATTCACATTTACTGTACACACTTTTTTCCTCCCATTCCCTCTTCCTATCCCTAATCACAAACACCTGAACACAGCAGCCAGCAAATAAAGAAATAATACATAAATACATATGCACACAGGCACAAACACACACACACTTTGAGGCGGTGCAACAAATGGTAATTCGGTAAATGAAAGGTGGCGTCTAAATTGGTGC
>NW_024652249.1:0-475 GCF_008729295.1 Plectropomus leopardus
CCAGAGGGATACCGAACAGGTCTGTAATGGCATAAAACTCAATAAATTTCCCAGTTACCTCAGACAAAGTACTGAAAAATCACAGTCCAGTCGTTACGCAGCAATGTACACAACCAAAACATATACACGTGCACTCCAGGTGTTTGATAATGTTTTTCACAATCAGTAATACAACTCAATTTCAGTAAATGCTTTTGTAACACTTTGCACGCCTGAGCTTCAAATCCGCAGACTCTGTTCATGCTTTTAAATCACGTTTGAAAACTTATTTTCATAGTAAGACTTTTCCTAATAATTGATGGACTTACATTATTTTATTCCATTTAATTTATTTATTATTATTTTTCCTTCTAATTGAGTTATTTTGTGGGTGTGTATGCATTGGCAGATATGTGTATATGTAAGTATGCATGCATATGTGTTTATTTGTATATGCAGGTGCACGAATTTGCATATGTTTCATTATTATTGCTTT
>NW_024652250.1:0-556 GCF_008729295.1 Plectropomus leopardus
ACTAAATATCACGTGCACAGCTTAAAATGTACATGCACTGTCGTGTGTGTGCATGTGTTACTGTCCACCACTTTCATGACATGAGCAAATTGACTGGATTTCTTTTGATAAATATTGGTGGGGTGAGCAGCTTAACAATATACTGCCGAAAATATCAACTAAGGAATTAGTAAAAAGAAAATTACCTGACAAGTAAGCAAAAAAAAAAAGAGAAAAAAAAGTTGAAGAAAGTGCTGTAAAAAAATCTTCAAAATACACAATTAATAGAATTATAAACATTTCTTTGGACTTTTTTTCCTTCTTTTTTCCATCATATGCAATAATCCCCCGTTTCAGGTCATTTCCTTGTCACTTTTTACTTATATGTTGCAGTTTGCAGGATATTTCCTGCTGTGTTGCTCATCGTTTTTTTCCCATATTTTTGAAAGATATCAAACCAACTTTATCAGGTTTCAGCAGTTTAAATGCTTGTGAAAGGTGTCTAAAAACAGCAATGAAAAACTACTGTCAATCCAGGTGTTAAAGGGTTAACAGACTCCATTCTTTCTTTATCCTG
>NW_024652251.1:0-233 GCF_008729295.1 Plectropomus leopardus
AAAGTGAGTTTTGAGAGTTGAAACTCTGGTTGTTGGTCATTACTTGTCGTTAAATGTGTGGTCTCTTTTTCTAAATCAGTTCAGATTTTTAAAATCTTTTAGTGAGTACGCTCTGTAATTCACATTTCGTTTATTGTTGCAACATTTCCAAGAAATTGTCAGTTAAAAGGAAACAAGACTAACGAATGTCGAAGAAGTGACTCCAACCTTCAAACTAAAATCCCTCCTGAGGT
>NW_024652252.1:0-331 GCF_008729295.1 Plectropomus leopardus
TATCAGCTGATAGTCCAGCATCGGTTTAATTTCTGATATAATAAAAATGTATAAAGTGATAACGGCAATATTCCAACTTTACATAATGTTTACAAACTAAATGCATTTTTCTTTTCAGTTTTTACTAAATGTTTTAAGGTAAACAGACGTAGTAACAAATGTTTATGCTGACATAAAAAACTATAACACTTATTTTGTTGCAATTATATGTTCTTAAAATTTAAGATTCCAGACTGCAAAAAAATGTGTCAAAGGCAACAAGAAAATTACCTAAAACTTAATTTTAAAAAAGCAAGGGAGAGATATTAGAAAATTATATAAAAGAATAGGA
>NW_024652253.1:0-228 GCF_008729295.1 Plectropomus leopardus
GCAGAGGACTGGAGATGAGGATCGTCAAATTTTATTGATATTGATACCATTATCCAGAAACATTAACAATACAAGTCTTTATCAACACCAGTATTGATACTTTTCTATTAGTTGGTGGAAGACAAGGCAACAATATGTTTAACAGAACTGGAATTATTACATTTTCACACTAAAATGTTGGTCAATGTCTAAAAGTAAGTAAGTAAATAAGTTAGTAAATAAATAAAT
>NW_024652254.1:0-219 GCF_008729295.1 Plectropomus leopardus
GAGCTCAGAAGTTGTAATTCCACTTTTTGGCTGCAACAAAAATTGGCATTCAAAGACCAGCGCAGTACCTGGGGGCCTGGCTCTGGGCCACTGTAGAGTAATATAGCAGATTCCATGAGAGAGAGCCTTTACTAGATGTAGATATAAACCGTTAATTCTGAGGTTCACAAACGGGATTCTTACTTTTGGGTAACTGTACATTAATAAAAATGTAGTTTA
>NW_024652255.1:0-1162 GCF_008729295.1 Plectropomus leopardus
CATTCGAATCACGGGAGTGACTGAGGAGCCCGGGTCAAGCTCTCCCATCGCGTGCTCCAAACTCCTCAAGGAAGTGCTGCACCTGGACAGAGAGACACTAATCCAGCGTTCACACCGCAGCCTGACACAGAGGAGACCTGGAGACAAGCCCCGTATGATCATCGCGAAGCTACACAACGAGGGAGATGCCTTGGATATTCTGAGGAAAGCCAGAGACTGAGGCAGCCAACCCGATCGCTATATTCCCCGACTATACCGCGAATGTCGCCAGAGCCTGAGCAGCGTTTACACCCGCCAGAAAGATGCTTCAGGGGAAACCTGGGGTCCACTATGGTCTGCTGTATCCGGACAGGCTCCGCATCTCCAATAACAACGATGAGCGGGAGTTTGTGGATGCTACTAAGGCAATGGACTATATAAAGAAACACATCCTTCCAGCTGATGGACCGGAGCATTAAGCGACAGTATCCCTCACTGTCATCAGGTTTGAAAAAAAAAAAGAGCCTGATACGCTAAATCCATGACCTTTATGGCAATATGATTATGAATATGCAATCTATTAAGCCAGCTGTTTGAATTGAGGGATTTGTCACCTGCACATTGTGTAAGTGAGAGATTATCAACAGCATAGCCTACTCAAAAGTACATGATTGCCGTTTTGGCTAAAGTGACTTACTACAATACAGTTACATTTGAAACTTAAGTTATTGAGTTTAAGATGTCCTTATTTCATATGAGGTTCTGGGGTAGCTCGATGTGCACATCTACTGACTGAATTTAGTTTGGCTTCTGCCCAAACCAAAGCGAACTCTGTCTGTTCGCACAGCTGCAAGTTCGAGATGCAGCCTAAAACTGTGCCCCACAGGACCAACCGGACACTTGTGTTAGCCGTGTTCTCGGCTGTTGTAGTTTTATGTTCAGCTCTGTTCATGTCGATTCCCATGTTCCCCAGGGATCTAAGAAGAGCAACAGCGAACTTGCCCATCCACATACTCTTTCAGGATAAGAATCATTTGTTAAAGTTGAAATGTTACGAAACATATGCTGCTGTTATCTCAATAATTCTCAGGTATTTTTCATGTAGCCTCCAGTCCCTACTTGTACACCCACTTTATTACTTGCTTGATATTATTTCCCACAACCTCCTTATTAGCTTATTCTA
>NW_024652256.1:0-682 GCF_008729295.1 Plectropomus leopardus
TCTTCCCCAACACTGAAGACCCTGGCAGTTTTTACAACTGCGCTTTTGGGATAGGCCACCTGCAATTTTGCTCATCAGGGCAAGTTTTTAGCACAGTTTCCTTGACTTGTGTTTAGCTAGAGAGTTGGAAATAATTCATTTCACTGTCCATGAGTGTTAATATTTACACTTCAAAAAATGGAGGGTTCTATCCAAAGCCAATATATTTAGAATTTCTTCAGAATCAACACTCAATATACAGTTGTTGCAGTTGTCGGTATATCAAACTCTGTTATATGGGTGTGTTCTTGTTTATATTTAGTTGAATATCACTTCATGGACTGATAATCTTTTTGCTTGAAAGGTAAGCATACCATTTTCAGATCGCTTTTCACAAGCTCCCTGTCCCCACTGAAATGCGAAAACAAAAAAAAAGATGGGAAAATGATTTGATCTAAAATACTTACTCTTCTTTTCAGTTGGGAAATAAATATGCATTATTGCCATGATATCATGAAACCTGTATTTTCTTTTCTTTTTTTTATCCTTATTTGGCTATATTTGGGACATTTCTGGACATGTCCCCCCACCGCATGCTGGTAAGGTCGGAACTTGGGAGCATTCTTGCCATCAGTAACATGCATGGTGTACCATTAAGAGTGGCAATGTCCTTTCTTTCATGTCTGTCATTGTACAATACTAT
>NW_024652257.1:0-218 GCF_008729295.1 Plectropomus leopardus
GAGCTCAGAAGTTGTAATTCCACTTTTTGGCTGCAACAAAAATTGGCTTCATAGGCCAGCGCAGTACCTGGGGGCCTGGCTCTGGGCCACTGTAGAGCAATATAGCAGATTCCATGAGAGAGAGCCTTTACCAGATGTAGATATAAACCGTTGATTCTGAGGTTCCCAAATGGGATTCTTACTTTTGGGTAACTGTACATTAATAAAAATGTAGTTTA
>NW_024652258.1:0-200 GCF_008729295.1 Plectropomus leopardus
CCTCTGTCTCATTGTCATAAAACTTGTTGGTTGTCCTTCGTGCAGATGTTTTAAAGAGTTAAATGTTTCGAGCATTCGCAGCTTTCAGTTCATGCTGGCCTGAGCGCTGGAATCTTTGTTTGCGGCTTAAGTTTTGCTCTATTTATCATTTTAAAACTCTGACTTTCAGGATTTCAAATTTTCTAGTTGCTTGAGATTGA
>NW_024652259.1:0-406 GCF_008729295.1 Plectropomus leopardus
GCAAGTTGACGTGATTTCTTCCAAAAATATGGGAAGAAGGCAATGAGTAGTTTAGGTAGAAATGACCCCAAAATTAACAAGAAATGTCAAAACAAGAAAATTTGCTGAAATAATGATTTTTAAAAAAGCAAGCGACAATTTTTAAAAAAAAAATTATTATATAATATTCATATTATATTACGTTATATAAGCTCTTTTTTCAGGTCATCCGTTTTTTAAAAATGTATTAATTAATTAATTGATTATTTCTTTAGTAATTTCCAGGTACTTTTTTTCAGTCATTTCTTCTTTATTGCTCATTGCCTTCTTCCCATATTTTTTAAAATAAATCAGGCCAATGTGCTCCGGTTTTAAAGGGTTAAAATGAAATGAAAACTACCTGAAAATTTGCAAAAAAAAAAAAAAG
>NW_024652260.1:0-297 GCF_008729295.1 Plectropomus leopardus
TGAGCACTATCAAGCGGTTGGTTACCAGTCGGTGAATGTTAACCTCAACGAGGGGACCGGAGGCAGCAAGGTGACCCTGTGGTTCAAGCAAGGAGGCGGCGCCCCCATCAAGACCCTCACTCTGCTTCTCAACCAAGCTTTGATGAAAGATTACCTCAGAGCTGGTCTCGATGTTATCGAAAGAAATCTCAACCAAGGCAATTCAGGCTTCCCTGAGTTCCTGTGTTTCAAGTAAAGCCTGAGAAAGCCCTCTTCATGGCAGCAGAGCTGAGAATTATCAACACTCTCTGAAGCACA
>NW_024652261.1:0-393 GCF_008729295.1 Plectropomus leopardus
TTCAAATGTTTAAGTAAAAAGATACTTTTTAAAAATACAACCAACAAAAAGTGATCTGACCTCGTCCCTCGTCTTCCTCACTTTCATACGTCTTCATTCATTTACTGAAGACGTTTGAAGTTTTACCAATATCTTTGATAAACAATACTTTGTATAAAAGAAAGTCTTGTGTATTTCAATACAGACAATCCCAGAAATATGTTAACGGACATAACTCGACATTTAATTAAGATCTCTTTTTTTTTTAATGACGTCATTCTGGTGAGTTTTATTAGTATCTGTTATATACTGGATTCATGTCCTCTCCAATATTCCCTCCACTATGAACTGATGTTTATTTGCTCTGAGTCCTGATTTCAAATTATTCACAGATGTCTTTGTTTGTTGTTTATT
>NW_024652262.1:0-252 GCF_008729295.1 Plectropomus leopardus
GGTCATAGTTCAAAGGTCAAAGTCACTCTGACATGCTTCTGTATCATTCTCATGAAATCTCACAAGCACCCAGAGGGAATTTCTTCAACTTTGGCACAAACATCCACATGGACCTAATGATGAACTGATTTGATTTTTGTGTTAAAGGTCAAGGTCATTGTCACCTCATCTGTCTCGTGAACACAATATCTCGAGAGCACCTTTAGGTTGTTTTCTCAAATTTAACACAAACGTCCACAATTTAAAAGCTAG
>NW_024652263.1:0-478 GCF_008729295.1 Plectropomus leopardus
ACACACACACACAAACACACTGTCAGCACTCCCATGAAAGCGGTGAAACAGCTTTGCACAAGTATGTGGGGAGTGTGGCATCCTGACGCAATTACATTATACAACTGTTTCAGCTTTCATTTTTGTCTTTTGTTTTTGGCAAGGTAGTCAGCTCCTCACACCTCTACCCTACCCTCAGGCCAGATCTCTCTATTTGATATTGATCTCTGTTGGGTGACGCTGCTTTTCCCGATAAGACCACTCTTGGGTTTAATGACCTGGAAGTGGATCGATAAGTTTCCTGCTCTGATCTCTCCGCTAAAGCCCGCACATCACTGGCTCTGGTGTGGCCTTCTGCATGGTGCCCAGCTGGGGCAGACTGGAACTGTGCCCATCCTGTCACACTAACCCTGGATATAATTATCTGTGCATGACATTGACCTGTGATAAACTTGTTTTTTTGCGCAGTAAAAGCTACCGACTGAGCCTTGTAAAAACA
>NW_024652264.1:0-805 GCF_008729295.1 Plectropomus leopardus
ACAGATGTCCAGCTCCATGTTTGGGTTGCTGAAGTATCATACACATATGGCACACACTCGTATATGTCTATGTGTGTGTATGTGTTAATGTGTGTGTATTTGTGTGTTGGAGCGAACTAAGGGATGGGAGGGAGAGACTAATGGAGCGCTGTGATATAAATAGATAGATAGACAGATGGACAGGAATTCGGGAATGATGAAGACAGAGAGACAGAATCAGACAGACTGAGAGAGAGATTCTCTCAGCCTCTCAGTTTGTCTATCTGTCTTTTATCCATTTGTGCCTTTCTCGGCCCACCTCTGGCTGCCTCTCCATATTTCACTTGGTTCTTTCCTCCTTTGCTCAGACATTACTCGGCATCAAATGGTCCCAGTGTGGAGCACAGTCACCCCTATGGCCCATACACATTCATTAAGGCCTACAGGGGCCCCCAGCATCTTTATTCACCAACACTCTGCCTTCATTCTTCATCTCCATCACTCCTCCTCTGCCTTTTGGGGAAACAACCTGTGAGGGAGGAGAGTGATGGATTGCATGTGGCTGGCTTACAGTAATTTGATGAGAAAAAGGTGGTAATATATAACCAAACTTAAAAGACAGGCTGTCCAAAAAGATGGAAGTAACATGATAGGATGATTTTTATGCAAAAGTTCAGTTAAAGTACAACGTTATTATCCCACAGCCTTTAGGAAAGTGTGAGATGCTTAGAGCTTATTAAATCCATTCCTCATGGAACCTTTAAAACCAGAGCAAATTGGCTTGATTTCTTTCAGAAAACATTAGACAAAAGCAAGAGCAACTTAT
>NW_024652265.1:0-408 GCF_008729295.1 Plectropomus leopardus
AACATATAGGGTCTTCATTGTACACTGTCATCCCCCACATGAGCCTCCCCCCCCCCTCCCTTTCATTTGTGTTTTGGTCCACATTCAGTGTATCCACACAATCTCACGAAACGCCGTCTTGTCCGCTGACTTTGATGCCAATATCCGTCCTCTCCAAGCTACTTATCTTCCCCCCTCTTAAGTTAATCTGATATGGGTTTAAATGCCCCTCACATTGGCAGTGATGTCATGCCATTTATGTGTGTGTGTGTGTGTGTGTGTGTGTGTGAGTGGTGGTGTGGGTATATATGTGTATGTGTGGGTACCAGGGCCATTGAACACTGGTGTCCAAGGCCTTTTGTTTTCTGGCTGTTGTTGGGAAAATTAAAAGGTGTGATATATTGGAGCCCCAGTTGCCTGAAGAAAATG
>NW_024652266.1:0-1227 GCF_008729295.1 Plectropomus leopardus
CATTCGAATCACGGGAGTGACTGAGGAGCCCGGGTCAAGCTCTCCCACCGCGGTCTCCAAACTCCTCAAGGAAGTGCTGCACCTGGACAGAGAGGTACTAATCCAGCGCTCACACCGCAGCCTGACACAGAGGAGACCCGGAGACAAGCCCCGGGTGATCATCGCGAAGCTACACAACGAGGGAGATGCCTTGGATATTCTGAGGAAAGCCAGAGACCGAGGCGGCCAACTCAATTACAAGGGAAACCCGATCGCTATATTCCCGGACTACACCGCGAATGTCGCCAGAGCCCGAGCAGCGTTTACACCAGCCAGGAAGATGCTTCAGGGGAAACCTGGGGTCCGCTATGGTCTGCTATATCCGGCCAGGCTCCGCATCTCCAATAACAACGATGAGCGGGAGTTTGTGGATGCTACTAAGGCAATGGACTATATAAAGAAACACATCCTTCCAGCTGATGGACCGGAGCATTAAGCGACAGTATCCCCCACTGTCATCAGGTTTGGAAAAAAAAAAAAAGAGACTGATACGCTAAATCCATGACCTTTATGGCAATATGATTATGAATATGCAATCTATTAAGCTAGCTGTTTGAATTGAGGGATTTGTCGCCTGCACATTGTGTAAGTGAGAGATTATCAACAGCATAGCCTACTCAAAAGTACATGATTGCCTGCCGTTTTGGCTAAAGTGACTTACTACGATACAGTTACTTTTGAAACTTAAGTTATTGAGTTTAAGATGTCTTTATTTCATATGAGGTTCTGGGGTAGCTCGATGTGCACATCTACTGACTGAATTTAGTTTGGCTTCTGCCCAAACCAAAGCGAACTCTTGACTGTTCGCACAGCTGCAAGTTCGAGATGCAGCCTAAAACTGTGCCCCACAGGACCAACCGGACACTTGTGTTAGCCGTGTTCTCGGCTGTTGTAGTTTTATGTTCAGCTCTGTTCGTGTCGATTCCCATGTTCCCCAGGGATCTAAAAAGAGCAACAGCGAACTTGCCCATCCACATACTCTTTCAGGATAAGAATCATTTGTTAAAGTTGAAATGTTACAAAACATATGCTGCTGTTATCTCAATAATTCTCAGGTATTTTTCATGTAGCCTCCAGTCCCTACTTGTACACCCACTTTATTACTTGCTTGATTTTATTTCCCACAACCTCCTTATTAGCGTATTCTATATTATTTTACTCTTTCTTTTCTTTCCATTACATGTGACC
>NW_024652267.1:0-230 GCF_008729295.1 Plectropomus leopardus
GATTACAACAACTATAGGACTACAACAACTACAGGACTACAACAACTATATGACTACAACAACTACAGGACTACAACAACTATAGGACTACAACAACTTTATGATTACAACAACTATATGACTACAACAACTACAGGGCTACAATAACTATATGACTACAACAACTACAGGACTACAACAACTATATGACTACAACAACTACAGGACTACTACAACTACAGGACTACAAC
>NW_024652268.1:0-618 GCF_008729295.1 Plectropomus leopardus
TATGCTGACTAATTTCAGAAGAGGATGTGATTTAAAATGGCATTACATTTGAGATTTGGGGTGAGATGACCAAAAGGGAAATTCAGGTGTTGCAGCAGTACAAAACTACAGATAAACAGAGGCGTAATAAATAAGAAATAAATAATACTACAAGAGGTATTTCCAACTTGTACAAGAGAAGAATTAAAAAATTGATATACCAGGGCATCAAATGATGGTATGATTATTACCAGCAAGTCTAGTTAATAATAATATATGCATGATTAAGTAATGATACTAGTAATGAGACTAGGCAGTTCCATATACATAGCAAATAAACATAGCAGGATGGTCAGAGCGGTGGGCATTTTTATGTGTAGCGAGCTAACTTCAGCTTAAAATATTCATTTCCATTTCTTTTGTTGCCATTAATTGCATGTTTGTTGAAACACGATGTAACATTACTGTAGCTGCTTCAGAAGAACGAGTGAGAGCTCCGGCTCAGTGAACAGCTGAGAGGGACGAACAGCATGTAGATCAGCATATTATTACAGTTAAACTCTGAATTAAGGGTTTATTTACCAAAGTAGAGTTTGTGATTATTGGAACAGGAAACTAGATGATTAAATAGACTAATTT
>NW_024652269.1:0-328 GCF_008729295.1 Plectropomus leopardus
CATGCAACCCTTGATATATGACAAATTTCCACATCTTTTTTTTGCCTATTCGTCATCACAACCTGCCTCTGGCACAGAGTCCACACGCCCTTTGACTCTTGCTGTGCCCCCCCCCCCCCCCCCTCACACCCACTCTGACTCTATTTTGTTATTTCACTCTTTAAAAGTCAACCGAATTCAGGAAACAAAGTCTGAAACAAAAGTTTTTCATGGGAAGATTTGTAGAAGTCTCACGGTTGGTGAGTTCTTTCATTAGGTGGATGTGTAAAAGAACTAACATGTTAACCACATCAATCATCATTCATCAATCATTAATTAATACTAATTT
>NW_024652270.1:0-549 GCF_008729295.1 Plectropomus leopardus
TGGCACTGACATTGTAGATTTTCTTTCAAACAGTACTTGTTCCTACATTAGCCTGTAGACTTAGTATCTTCTATGTTCCTGTTTTGAGCATCGCTGTAACCTCCACTGTGACACTGTGTTTCTTGCCAAAAGTTAGATGAGGAGACTGATACCAATCTCATGGTTGTCACTGTAATAGATGGCAGAAGCAGCCAGCTATATATAGTCTATTTTCAGTATTGTTTATTTACTCTTTTTTGTGCTTATTTTAACATAGGCCAATTTTGGGCAATGTCTTGTTAAATTTGCCTTTTATCTTGGCCCCATGTTTCTAAAAGAAAACAAACCAATTTGTTGAGGATTTAAAGAGTTAATTAGGGGAACATTTGAACATTCACACATGCTGTTAACTATAGTTTTCTGTCTTATATAACTGCAACTCAACCTATGCCTTTGGCTTGCAACCAATTATAAGTGGTAAAAACATCACCATAATCCCCCAATAATGGGTCAAAGTCCACTGTACAAAAAGTAGTTGTACATCTGATAAAATAAAAGTCCTTATTTAAA
>NW_024652271.1:0-374 GCF_008729295.1 Plectropomus leopardus
AAAGATATATTTTTTCATTTTTAGATTACTTACATATTTTACAATGATGGAATTATATTTTTAGAACATAGCATAGTATGAAATGTTTTATGACATTTTCACAACATATTCTAGTATTCCATTTTTCATCACATTTGTGCATCATTTGCTAGAAAATTTTTACATTTTTAAGAAATACTGTTTTATGACATTTTTTTTGACACACTATACTACAACTGTTATTTTTATATGCATAATAGTAGTTTTTATGATTTATATATCATGACATTTTTATACTTTTATGCACATTATACTATGAAAAAATTATATATTTATGATACCATGACATTTTTTTTAACTACATACTACTACTTCTTTTAGATTTTCACACCTCA
>NW_024652272.1:0-700 GCF_008729295.1 Plectropomus leopardus
TGACAAGCTTGTGTCATTTACAGTGACTGCATGATTTATTTGGCCTCCCTGGGAGCGCAGGAGGCAGCCTGGGAGTTTTCTAATTCCTTTCTCCATCATTTCTACAGCCATCAGTCAAAGCTGCAGAGAGCTGAGTGCGAGCGCTCGATAAACAGGCTGTTGAAGCTGCCAAGTTACATTTCAAAACTTGTATATTTCGGGCCTGGTTGAAGGTTACCGTTTGAACCTTTGGCATTTTTTCTTTAGCCTTTTTTTAAGCAGACTGACAGCTCTGGCTCTTTTGTTTATCTCCCACTCTGTGGTATCACATGCTGGGTGAGCGCCAGAGGTTCGTCAGCAGTTCAGACTGACACACATAAATTCCTGCTTGGGATTATGGGAAACAAAAATCCTCATTCGTCCATTTATCATCATCCTGTGCAGAGTGCAGCGTCCTTCAGATCAACGTGGAATATTTGTCTATAAAACAGTTACGATATCCGTGTAATTTTTAATATACTACATGCTAAGTAAGTTATTATTTTTTATCATCACATGCTTGGATATGCCAGTGATTTTGCGGCAGTGTGTATTTTTATACATTCGTGTTTTTTGTGCAGTGTAAAATATTCACACTTACACTGCTCTGCACGCAAAAGCGCCTTTCAGAATCAGGCAATAGAAATTATTAAACATCAATATAATTTTTTACTTTCCTGTA
>NW_024652273.1:0-375 GCF_008729295.1 Plectropomus leopardus
TTGTGCAGCAGTAGGAAAGTGTCCACCACTAGAGATTTGGCTATACTGTTTGTACTGTGGGTGCTGTTGGGGTCAGGCTATGCAGCAAATCAGGGCTGCAGTCTCGTATGGTTCTGAGTGATCTGGTGAATCCAGTTTCCTCACAAGGTCACTTGATTAGGGAAGACATGGAGCGGAAGAGTGAGGTTGTAAATACAGAACCTATCCAGAATCTGTAAAATTTGAAATTATTGTTCTCTCTCTAAACCTTAAAGATTCATGTTTTTGAGTCAGGGCTGGGCAATATATTGATATTATATGGACATATCATGTGATATCAGACTAGATATTGTAAAGATTTTGGATATAGTAATATTGTAAGCATTGTCATTTCCT
>NW_024652274.1:0-389 GCF_008729295.1 Plectropomus leopardus
CTACGGTATCTACTGACAAACATAAAGGTCAGTATTTGAAATTATAACGGAAGCAAAGGTCAGAAGATACTGTATGTATTGTTGATATTATTTTAGAAACAGTGATTGTTAGAATTATGATTATCACACTAATCCAATAACAAAGGTAATGATAATAATGATGCCGCATTCTCATTATTATGATAAGTGTGAGTTTTTAGAGTCGGTGTTGATATACTGTCAGAGTGCCTTAACCCTTTGAAACCTGGATCAACATCACTTTTCTTGTGCTACGTTCAGGCGCATTTCACAAGCTATGTGACCCTTTCAAACCTGAGCAAATAGGGTTGATTTCTTTTGAAAAATGCTTACACATTAGTTTTAAAAAAGAGAGGACGATTATATATATA
>NW_024652275.1:0-395 GCF_008729295.1 Plectropomus leopardus
CTTCGAACGCACCTTGCGGCCCCGGGTTCCTCCCGGGGCTACGCCTATCTGAGGGTCGCTTTGCCATCAATCGGAAACGCACCGCGTTCTCCGCGGCTGGGGCAGTCGCAGGTGCTTCCGGGCGCCTTCGTCCCCCTAAGTGCAGACTCCAAGTCTTCGGGATTGCCCGCAGCGGTGCGGGGGGCCCCCCTTCGGGGTGCCGTCTTCCGCCCTGTCGGCGCAATGCTCCTCTTTCTCTCCATCTCTGACCTCTCGCGGGTCATTGTGGGGCGCCTCGTCGGGCCTGCGGTGCGCGGGCGCGGCTGCCGGTGGACCCAGCGTCTCCGTGCTGCCCGCGCCCGTCGTGCCGCGGTACCGCCGGTGGGTCGAGCTCCAGCGGGGTTAGAGGGGTGCCG
>NW_024652276.1:0-251 GCF_008729295.1 Plectropomus leopardus
TCTGAGGGTCGCTTTGCCATCAATCGGAAACGCACCGCGTTCTCCGCAGCTGGGGCAGTCGCAGGTGCCTCCGGGCGCCTTCGTCCCCCTAAGTGCAGACTCCAAGTCTTCGGGATTGCCCGCTGCGGTGCGGGGGGCCCCCCTGCGGGGTGCCGTCTTCCGCCCTGTCGGCGCAATGCTCCTCTTTCTCTCCATCTCTGACCTCTCGCGGGTCATTGAGGGGCGCCTCGTCGGGCCTGCGGTGCGCGGGC
>NW_024652277.1:0-1385 GCF_008729295.1 Plectropomus leopardus
TATTCTATATTATTTTACTCTTTCTTTTCTTTCCATTACATGTGACCCTGCTTCTGAGTTATGGGATCTCTTAAGGTAATAAGTTACAATGTTAAAGGTCTCCACAGCCCAATCATGAGAAAGAAGATTATTAATCAGTTAAAGAGAAATAGCTGCCAGATTGCATTCCTGCAAGAAACTCACCTTTCAGACAAGGAACACGAGAAACTAAAGAAGTCCTGGGCAGATAAGGTATTTTATTCATCACACTCATCTGGCCGAAAAAGAGGTGTTGCTATTTTGATACACAGACAGGTCAATTTCACATCAACCAAAATTCATAAAGACTCGACAGGGAGATTTATAATGATGAATGGATTGATAGATAGGGTGGAAGTTTGTCTTCTGAATATATATGCTCCAAACGAGGATGAGCCTAGCTTTATTCGTACAATCTTCTCCATAATATTACAGCATGGCTCTGGTATCTTAATGTTAGGAGGAGACTTTAATTGCGTCATGTCCCAACATTTAGATAGACAACCTATGTCTAACACTTCTACCTCTAGGATGAGCAATATGCTTAGACATTTATCAACAGAATCTGGCCTGGTGGACATTTGGAGAAACAAGCACCCTAAAGGCAAAGATTTTACCTTTTTTTCGCATAGGCATTCTTCATACTCCAGAATAGACCTCTTTTTTACTCCCAAGGCAGAATGTTTTAGAGTAGACGACATAAAGATCCTCCCAATTACATTATCCGATCATGCTCCTCTCGTATTGTCGTGGAACATTGGTAACAGGCCAGCAACTAAACAATGGCGATTAAATGCGTCGCTCCTCAATGATAGAGAATTCATTGCATTTATAAAAACTGAAATAAAAAATTACCTTGACACTAATACTTCACCTGAAATATCACCCCTTACTCTATGGGACTGTGCGAAGGCATATATCAGAGGCCGAATCATTTCCTTTACAAGTGCCAGAAAAAGAAAAAGGGAGGAAAAACAGCGAGAGCTTGAAAACAAAATAAGGCAGCTTGAACAGCAACACAAAAGAAACTCAACCTCAAGCTTATTGAACAATCTAAAAGAGGCACGCAGAGACCTAAACAGCTTAAGTAATGTAAAAATAGAGGGCAATTTAAGGTTCGCTAATCAAAAATACTACGAAAATGGTAATAGGGCGAGCAGACTACTAGCAATAAGACTAAAAAAACAACAATCATCAAACATAGTCCAGAAATTAAAGGAGAATAATTCAATTCTCACAAAGCCGGATGAAATATCACAGTCCTTCGCAGAATTCTATAAAACTCTGTACAAAAATACAGACACCTGCACAAATGATGAAGAATTGGCACAATTTTTAAAAGATATCAAATTAAAAGAGTTACCTGA
>NW_024652278.1:0-369 GCF_008729295.1 Plectropomus leopardus
GGCGATCATTAAAATAAATTGCTGGTATAGATAATCAGCTAAATGCCAAATAGTGGCCCTGGCCAGGCCTATAATCTGTTGACCCCGAGTGCTTAAATCTCCAAAATCTGACCATTTATCATAGCCGGAAGCTGCAAAATGTATAATGTAATAAATAAATGCAATAAATGTGTATATATAATTACTACTGTTATTACATTTTAACAAGAAAATTTGAAATAGCAAGTTGTCATTAGCACATAGGGCTGGTAATACTTCTTTAGATAGGACTGAAAACAAATTAATGTGATGTTTGTCGTTGTTGGTCATTAAGTTAAGATATATGAGTAACGACTATGTGCATAGATATACTGGCCCTGTTTGTCACTT
>NW_024652279.1:0-396 GCF_008729295.1 Plectropomus leopardus
AGGTTACGAAACTATGTATCAAAGCAGATTGATTACTGATCACTGGACTGAAGGAGAGAAGCTTTGGCTAACTGCTCCGACTCCAGTCACCCAGGTGAGGGTCAGCCGGATATGATGAAACTAATGAGGTAAGATGGAAGATAAAACATAAAATCCACAGGACTGGCGGCCTGTTTGTACTTGATTTAATGAATGAAGTGGAACAGGGGTGGACAAAATATTAGAAATACCTAATCCATTTTATTTTTTTCAACATTTTTTTTTATTCAAAAAAAGATTTCAAATATTCAGATATGATATGAATACTATATTGAACAATATGCATGGAATACACTAATGTTCATTTAAAAAATCTGATTTATAGAAGCAAAGCTATACACTAACATATATATATAT
>NW_024652280.1:0-553 GCF_008729295.1 Plectropomus leopardus
AAATTCACTGAGCTGAATTGAGACCAATTCATTTTCCTCTCAATCAGGTAAAATCATAGAAACATTGAACCAGCTACTAAAGAAAATAGTCACTGTTGTCAGTTATTATGGCGACAACTCACATCGGTAAAGAGTCACATTCCGTAGTTCGAGAACAATGTTTAAGCTTATTCTTTCACCTATTTTCCTTATTAAAATAAAAAAAAAAAAAAAACCCCAAAAAAACAAGAGCTGTACACCCATCAAAGTTTCTCTCGTGCTGTATTGAGACCAATTCATTTTCCTCTCACCCATCAAAGTTTCTCTTTTTAACACACCTTCATTCAAAGATGAGAAAATGGAATAAATAACTTTTTAACCATTGTAGCTTTACTTTCATTACTGTGTAGCTGTAGTCTGAATGTCAACACCTGTTGATTGCTGATTCAATATCTGCAATATAATGACCAATAAAGGACAAATGGTATCTGATGGGAAGACAATTGATTAGTAATTCTATAAAAAGTAATGTATTGCATTTTCAGTGAAAGTTTTAAGAAAGGAGATATTTAAG
>NW_024652281.1:0-255 GCF_008729295.1 Plectropomus leopardus
ATCTGGTGCTGCCCTCAGGACAACCTTTACATTTTTAGTGTTTAGTTCTGTGAAAAGTTGTTCCTCCGTCTTTAATGCGTTCAGACCAGCAGTTTAATTCATGATGAGCCACGAGCGAAGGAGACTTTTATTGTCCAACAGCAGCTTTATAATGCCGTCCAACGACCTGTTTAAGATAAACATCCTGTTTTCTGTTATCTGGAGTCTCACTGCCTCTCAATAAGCTGCAGTGAAATGGACACAGTGTCCCCTCTG
>NW_024652282.1:0-393 GCF_008729295.1 Plectropomus leopardus
TATGTGTATGTGTATGTGTGTGAAACTTTATTAAAAAATAGTGGTTTTAAGGATTTTTTAAAAAAAGTTATAAACAGCCATTAGTATAACTGAAGAGTTTTTTTTTTCATCGCAGCACATTTTACTTCACTTAAGTTTGATCATTTCACTTATTTTCTTTTACATTCTACAGCCAATGTTATGTGGGCGTGGCTTAATGTAACGCCCCGCCCCCCACTCGGAGCTTCTTCCGGCTTCCAGTTCACACGGTGGGTCACCTGAGGAGGAACTCGGGAACAGGTGAAGAGCCGGCGGCGTCCTGTGGATGAAAAACGGAAAAGTTTCAAACGCAGAGTCAAATATATCCTTGGACCTCGGGCTGAAACAGCAGCTAGCTTCGCCTGAGTTAGCTTC
>NW_024652283.1:0-279 GCF_008729295.1 Plectropomus leopardus
GTTTCCAAATAAAAGAGATACTTACACACAGTGACACGGTGATGAGCTCTGTTGCTCCAAGACCAATAGCCAAGTAATGCATCTGGTCCTCTGGCACTCCTGATTCACGGAAGATGTCAAAGGCGTAGAAATACAGCTGAATGAGATAATGAAATGTTAGTGGCCATTAAACTAGATGAAGCAGAAAAATGGACGTGAAACTGAACTCAATATATCCCAACTGGTCCAGCCCCTGGTTCCAGATTTTTGTCTTAGTCATTACTTCAAGGTCCTAGGTCA
>NW_024652284.1:0-231 GCF_008729295.1 Plectropomus leopardus
TCAGTGGCTTTCAGGCTGAAGATGTTGGAGATTATTACTGTCTGGGCTACCACAGTGGCGATGTGTTCACACAGTGATTTAGAGTTGTACAAAAACCTCCCTCAGTTTGCCTGAAGTGAAAACGGCCTGCTGCAGGTGCAGAGGGTTGGTGAAGAGACTGTGATGAGGATAACTGGTCCAGTGAACACAACACAAGAGTCATCAAGCAGAACCACAATGAATCTAAATAAA
>NW_024652285.1:0-341 GCF_008729295.1 Plectropomus leopardus
CATCTGTAACATTCATTGGCAGCATTAATTTAACAAGATAACACAATCATTTGAAAAGTGTTATGTTTCCCAAAAGTTCCAGACTGAAGCTGAGAAAAGTTGATCTGCAACTAAACAGAAACACTCGAAGCCTACTATAATAACAACTCTATTTGATCAGCAATCAAAATATGGTGCAAAGTCACCAGAAGCTCAAAAAAATAAACAGGCACATTAAGGGATATGCATGTCATTACTGGTTTTTTTTTTTGGAAATACCTCAAACAACCTAAAGATATTGTTGTCACTGATATCTTACAGTAAACTCACAGGGTTTTTTTCCCACTACCTGGGGCAACTTC
>NW_024652286.1:0-457 GCF_008729295.1 Plectropomus leopardus
GCTTTGTTTGTTTGTTTTTTGGGGGATGAAAGAGCCACGTCACTTAACTTTGGATCAAAGTAATGTGATATTTTGTGACCTTTTTTTCTCACAAATATGCGACTTTATAAACTCAGACAACAGCTGAATTTTTTCTCAAAAATTTGCAACTTTATTTTTTAAAAAAAGCAAACTTTTTTCTCGTGAATTTGCAACACTAATGTTGGAAATATCAGAGTTTTTTTTTTTTAGAATATTTCCCATTTTTTTATTATTTATTTAATTATTTTTTTGTATCTACGGTGGCCCTGATAGGCCGCTGTAGACTGAGTCTAGCCAGCAGATGATGGGAAAATTTTGAGAGCGGATTGTTGAGGAAAAACTTTCACTCATCCAGATCTTTATCTGTACATTGAAAGGGACTCAACAGTGATGAGATCTCCAGCAGGTGTTTAGAAATAGTTTTATTGTAATTTTA
>NW_024652287.1:0-364 GCF_008729295.1 Plectropomus leopardus
CACGACAGAGCGCAGAATTCAAAATGCTGTCCAAAAAAATCAGTTTCGGATTAAAAACTCAGAAATGTCACACACTTAATCTACCATAAAAGTGGAATTTTGTCAATTTTTTTTTTGGTTTCAGGTTTAAATACTTAGTGAAAGCGAGCTCAGTGCAAGAAAAATTATGTCGATCCAGGTTTCCGAGCGTTAAAAATACGCTTAGCTGCGACATAAATCACTCACTTCAGGCTTTCGATGGGCGTCGGCCTCCGAGCCCTCCAGCGGCGTCACAAACCCACACGCTGGGTTCTTCCTCTTCTCCACGTCTAAAACAGCAGACGCACATAAACAACGTCAACAAGTTTCAAGTTTCAATCAATAA
>NW_024652288.1:0-2425 GCF_008729295.1 Plectropomus leopardus
TTAATAAAATGGTTAACAAAATTTCCTTAATAATAATATGCATTTAAGATTAATGCACAAAGTGTCTTATGTTTTTCTTGGTGTTTTTTTTTTTTTTTGGTTTGTTTGTTTGTTTGCTCTTGTTGTTTTTGGTTTATTTAGTACACTTTGGCAACAGTGTGTTTTGGCTGAAGAGGCACATTTCATGTTTTACATGTTTGATATATCAAGTTTATGTATATGTTTGTTTAGAGAAGAGCATTTACTGTAAACATATTATAAACATATATTACACATTATATAACATCTATAAATAAACATAGTGTTGAAAAAATCCCATAGCTCTTACATTGGTGATTTTTTTTTGTGATAAACTCGCGATACTACAGTCACCTCACCATCCAATCAGAAGCCCTGTTTACTGCGCGAGTTAGCGTAAGGTTGGCGTTTCCAGCACTTCCGGTTTGGATGTTTGAATTTCGGCCGCTAACGAGCGCAGAGTCCATTAATTACTCTGAAATCACACCAGAAACTCGCTGGGGAGCTTTAAGTTTTACTTTGTTTTTGAAGACGTAATCCGCGGGACTGCAAATATCAGCGATATGTGATGTATCGAGCTGAAAATAGATATCGTGCGTAGTGAAGTTTAAAAGTTAAAAAGACGAACGAAAGCTGGAGTGTCCGCGCGCTGTTTTCTCAAACCACGAGCGAAGCCCTGAGAGTGAACTTCTCTGGTGAGTGACTGCTGCTCATGTTTGTGTTAACTAGTTTAAAGTTGTCATTTTGGCTGGTTAATGCGCTCTGGTGCTGTTGTGGAGTTATTTTTGTGGATTGTTTCATTTATTCTCCGAAAGCCGCCTTTTCTGGTTGTGTTGAGATTTTGCAGTGTAATTTGACTTCATGCATGTGTGTATTCTGCGGCCGGTGTCCAGTTGAAGGAAAAAAGCTGGACAGTGGTGGTCTGAACCACAAATCCATACGATGATGTTAATCCAAAAAGGGTTGTCATGGTGTTGTGACCTTTATATCTGACAATTAACCATGTGAAAGTTGTTTCAGTGAAGAGTAAGGAGAGACACAACAGGCGAAATCACTAATATGTGTAACTGATGATAGTTTCATTATTGTGACTTTATGCATATAGAATGGATATGCAATATGCTTATTTTTTGGTCTGTTGAAACCATTTTGTCCCTCCTTGGGTGTGTTTTTTTTAAAAAATATTTTATATAGTTTTCATCTCAAAAAGCAGACTGGACAGAGATACAGCTGTGTTATCCTATTACATAAAGAAAAAGGAAAACATGGTTAATCGGTCTATAGCTACTACAAAGAAGCGGATCCTTATCCTTTTTTAACAACAGTGTAATTGAAGCCCCTGACATCGTGGATGGCAACCCACCCTTTAACCAAGCATCATTGAAAACCTTAATTAATATCGGGGCAAGGGTTGTAGAATAGGTCTTGTAGAATTCTGAGGTATAACCATCAGGACCTGGTGATTTACTGCTCTGTGGAGAGTTTATTGCATCTTTAACTTCAGAGACCGTGATTGGTACACCCAAGTCGTTAGCAACCGCTGGGTCGATTTGAGGAAATGAGAGCAGGTCGAGGGGGTTTGGACCATCCCAATCACATTGAGAGGATACGGAGGAATACAGTTTAGAGTAATAATCAACAAATGCATCGTTAATAGCGGTAGGATTGGATGAGGTGTCATCTGAAGCTACCCTAATCCTAGGTAAAAGTCTGGATGCAGCCTCAGTTCGTGCTTGGTAAGCTAGAAGTTTGCCTGCTTTATCACCCTGCTCGAAAAAGCGTTGCTTGGTGTGTAAGAGTTGTTTCTCAATCCGGCCAGAAGATAATAAGTTATACTGTGATTGGAGCTGCGCTCGCTTCTTATATAAAGCATCTGAGGGGTCAGCAGAGAATTGGGTGTCTAACCTTTGTATTTCATCTGATATTTGTTTTAATTTAGAGCGCTCCGACTTCCCAAAGTATATCACTACCTATATACGGAGTATCGTTTGTGTCGAGGAAGAATTGAATCTGATTGGTTAGAAAGTCCTTGAATTTCGGTTATAGATAATAAGTGCGAATTAAATCTCCAAGGTCTGGTAGGCAATTTGCCCTGGGGAAAGTTAATGTTTAAGGAGACAGGGGAATGGTCAGAAATTACTATGCTGTGATATTCACACAACAGTATGTTATCTTACAATCTATTGTCGAGCAGATAGAAGTCGATCCGAGAGAAAGACTTATGATCATGTGAAAAAAAAGAGAAGGCTTTCGTATGAGGATGCATGGTTCTCCATGGATCAGATAGGCCTAATTGGTCTGCGTGAAACTTCAACGCCTTAGATAGGCCAGATTGTTTGGTGGATGATCTATCAAGATTAGGATCTTGGACCTGGTTAAAATCACCTCCAATTATTAGGTGATGATC
>NW_024652289.1:0-437 GCF_008729295.1 Plectropomus leopardus
GATTAACTGTGTAAGTAATTTTTCATGCAAAAGTGGCAGAAAATGCTATTTTCAGCAATTAAGCAGGAGATTTCCAGCTTCTTTTTGTTTTTTTTATTTTATACAGAATAACTTTGGGATTTGGACTGACAAGACCTTCAAAGACATTACTGTGGACTTGGAGAAAAAGGAAGGAAATTTTTTCCCATTTTCTGACATTTTATAGACCAAAAAAATAAAAAAAAAAAAAAAAAAAAAAAAAAAAGAAAAGGCAGATTGATCGATAATGAAAATAATCCATAGCTGCAGCCCTAGCTAATCACATCCACATCCGAATCAGCTAACAACTAAATATTTGTTTATGTGTTTATGCGAGGCAGTCTTAAAGCCAAACCAGCTCATATGCTGTATGCTATATTTAGGGTCGTAGAAAAGCTCCAAGAAATATCCATGTTCTT
>NW_024652290.1:0-400 GCF_008729295.1 Plectropomus leopardus
AGAAAAAAAACATGGTGGAAAATAATTTCTCACCAGAAAGTTCCTCGTTCTACTGAGAATTGAAATAAGAAAAAATCTCCCGGAAAAGAAAGTTTCTCGCATTTTTTTCCACCATCAATTGTTTTCATCTTATTGTTTTGTCAACATCAAATTTCTTTTTCACCATCATTTTTTTTCCACAATCACACTTTTTCCACCTTAAATATTTTTTCCTACTATCAATTGTTTATACACAATCAATTTTTTTTTCACCATCTATTTGTGTCTGTTGTTTTCTGCTCCCATGTCCTTTTAGGGGCTCCGCAGCTCTTCAAACTTCTGTGTAAAAGTTGGAAGACCTGCGGAGCCCCTAAAAGAGTAAAAATTTCACTTTCACTGTGCCTGACATTTTGCTGCTCTG
>NW_024652291.1:0-338 GCF_008729295.1 Plectropomus leopardus
GGAGGCTAGCTGAGGGCCCAGCGAGGGGCCAAGTGCATTCATGGGGGGGTTAGCGCTCTGCTGCTGCTGTTGGAGAGAAGGACACACAAAAGAGCAGGCGGACATACGCATACACACACAAGATTAGCAGACAAACACAACACCACACACAATTTGAGGTTTAGAGAGCACCTTGTGATTGATATGAGAACAATTTAAGAGAAATTAGTGCGTAGTATGATCGGTGAAAGTAGTTTTAGTTCCCCAGCAGCTGGTTGGAATTAGCACACCTTTGTAGCAACTCTAGAAGCGATTACTGAAAACAGGCAAACCAATCAGTTATCCAGCTGGTTTCAAAC
>NW_024652292.1:0-246 GCF_008729295.1 Plectropomus leopardus
ACGAGAGGGAGGGGAGGCAACTGGCAGAGGAGGATGAACTAGCTGCTAAAAACTATCAGTTTAGCCAGCAGTAACACAGATATTGCAGTATTACTTTTTAGTGCTGGTTGGTCGTGCGAAGTTGAAAAAAGTAGTAAGATATCTATAAAGATAAAATAAAGATATTTTGAAAATATTCAAAGTAATACTAATAATACAGACTGTATGGAATGCCTCTTTGAGAAAGCTGTCAGCAGGTTGTTTTAT
>NW_024652293.1:0-381 GCF_008729295.1 Plectropomus leopardus
CCCCGGTCGACAGTCGCGCCGGGAGCAGGGGGCCCCGTCCCCCCCCCACGGGGGAGAGAAGGCGCAGCGAGCACTGAGTCCACGGCCGCCGGAAGCGGCGAGGTCCGGGCGGGGAGCGCTGTAAAGCCCGCGGCCGAAGCCGCGAGCCACCTTCGCCCCGAGCCTTTCCAAGCCGACCTAGAGCCGGTCGCGGCGCACCGCCTCGGAGGAAATGCGCCCGGCGAGGGCCAGGCCAGCAACGGGGGGAGGTCCCGCGAGGGGATCCTCCGCCACCGAGCGACCGTCCCTAACCCGCCGAGTTGAATCCCCCGGGCAGACTGCGCGGGCCCCACCTGTTTACCTCTCAACGGTTTCACGCCCTCTTGAACTCTCTCTTCAAAG
>NW_024652294.1:0-236 GCF_008729295.1 Plectropomus leopardus
TCCACTCGTCCACTCCCATAAAATCTCCTGTCTCGTCCCAATCTCAAGACAGAGTTTACAAAAAACCATCTCCCGCCTTAATCCAAAAAAAAAAGAGTAAAATAAAATAAATAATAAAAAGTCCTGTTTTATCCCAATCTCAAGAAATAGTTAAAAAAAAAAAAAACACTCCTGTCTCCCATCCTAATGCCGAAAAAGTAGAAAAAAAATCCTGTCCTGTCTCAATCATAAAACAG
>NW_024652295.1:0-237 GCF_008729295.1 Plectropomus leopardus
TCCACTCGTCCACTCCCATAAAATCTCCTGTCTCGTCCCAATCTCAAAACAGAGGTTTAAAAAAACCAACTCCCCCCCTAATCCAAAAAAAAAAAGAGTAAAATAAAATAAATAATAAAAAGTCCTGTTTTATCCCAATCTCAAGAAATAGTTAAAAAAAAAAAAAACACTCCTGTCTCCCATCCTAATGCCGAAAAAGTAGAAAAAAAATCCTGTCCTGTCTCAATCATAAAACAG
>NW_024652296.1:0-340 GCF_008729295.1 Plectropomus leopardus
TACAGTTAGAGAGAGACAGGAAAGAGGGAGAGAGAACAGGGATGACACACAGCAAATGACCACAAGCTCGAATCAAACCCGGGCCTCTGCGAAAAACTCAACCTGTACAGGGAGGACACTTTGTTCACTGAGCTAGAGGCCGTCACAACACGGGTGAATTATCAACCGGAAACCAGCCTGACCTTTCACATGAACAAGACACAATCAAGTTCAAACAGTAAATAGATGCTGCAGTGGCGGGTATGCTTTTGCTTGCTTCCGCTTCAAAAACCGGAAACCGGCCCTGCCCGGCTCAGCATACCGCAGAATGGATTTCTGATGTTGGATAATTCTATTAAAA
>NW_024652297.1:0-221 GCF_008729295.1 Plectropomus leopardus
TCTTTATTTTTGCTATTTTTTAAGGTAATTTTCTTGTAACTTTTTACGAAATTCTTGTTAATTTTTGGGTCATTTTCTGTTAAGTTGCCGATATTCCTTTTCCATGTTTTTGAATTAAATCAAGCTAATTTGTATAGGTTTTGGAGGGTTAATAGAGCAAGTGGACATTGTCACAGTGTTGAAAAACCAGACTGGATTGCAGATTGTACAGGCATTTGTGA
>NW_024652298.1:0-407 GCF_008729295.1 Plectropomus leopardus
CACAGATTAAAGGTCAAGGTCACTGTGACCTCATCTGTCTCATTCTTGTGAACCCGATATCTCAATAATACCTTTAGAACATTTCTTCAAATTTGGCCACTTGGATGCAACAATAAACTGATTAGAAATAGTAGGTAAAAACCAAGGTCACTGTGACCTTGTCTATCTTATTCTCATGAACATAATGTATGAAGAAAATACCTTGAGGAAATTTCTCCAAATTTGGCGCAAACGTTCATTTTCATCCAAGAATTAATTGGTTAGAATTTGGTGGTCAAATGTCAAGGGTACAGTAACCTTGAAAACACATTGTTGGTCATAACTCAAGAATTCCTGCACCATTTATGAAACATTTTTAGACAAATGTCTAACAGGATAAAATGATAAAGTGATGACATTTTATAAGT
>NW_024652299.1:0-1356 GCF_008729295.1 Plectropomus leopardus
GACCGAGAACATTCAAATGATTTCAAATGAAGTCAGTTTTATGTATAGACCAAAATCATGGATCACAAATTTGCCTTAAGAGGCTTTAATATCTGTACAGAGTATGACAACCTCTGTCCTTAGACCCAAACAAGGAAAAATCCCCCCCCAAAAATATGGTGATACCACCGAATAAAACTGTCTCATGTCAGTGTAAAGATTTTTGCTTTTTTCTGCTGTGCATATATTTATAGAGTTCTGTCAACCGACTGCTTCACAGCTTTGTTTTTCTTTTCAGATTGAAATATTGTTTCCCATTATTTATAGTCGTTTTGCTGCAGCTTCTCATTAGGATTAAACACAGTTCAAAAGGAGTACTCATTTAGACTTGCAAACACCACGATACATGAGTTTTTATCTGTCATAAAGTTCACAGCTGAGTAAGACAAATGAACATATTCCACCAAAAATTCAAGCATAAACTGTCCTTTAGACTAACTTTGTCCCGTTGAATATACAGTACACTGAAAAAAATCAGTTCTGTAGGAAAAAAACAGTGTTTTCACTTACCTCTCTCAAAGTTCCTCAAAGAATACAGGCTGCGAGTTCACTCTGTCTTTTATAGGCACCTTCCAAATTTCTGAGGAAATGTGCATTCATTTTTCACTTTCATTTCAGGTTCTGCATTGTTTTATGACTTTCGTTTGGGTGTGGTCAACACAGCTGCGGTGTTGAATTTCAGTCATGCCAGCAGCAATACAGTTATCAGTGATTTTGCGGCCTTGTCTGCAGCTGTGAGCATGGGGTTTTCTAATGAGGTCAAACATGGCTTTTTATCTGCCAACAAGAATGAGAAAAATCAGGTATTTCCCGCATGCTCATATACAGTGGAACATCTAACCAGTGCAGCCAGTCCCTCAGCAGTGTTTGTTCGACTGATGGAAGATACATATAAGAATGATTTAATAAGATAAACACACGATGCCTCCTTAATGACGTGATGAAAAGAATATCTCTGTATACATTCTGTCGTCAGCCATGCAGAAAACACACACACACACACACACACACACACACAAACACACACGCTCCAGCAGCTCTATGAATCTTGCTCACTTTCTAATATACTTTCCACCAGATTAGTCTGATTTCATGCATATTACAGAGAAGTGGCAGAAATCTCATTGAATGAACATCTAAAAATAGACGTGATTTCTTCCCCTTTTACTCTTTGCCCTCTCTTTTCTTTTCTTTTTTTCCCAACTCCATCTTTTTCCAGACACCCTAGAGCTAGATCTTTGTCTTCCAGGAGATTTTGCCTCAACTTTTGTCTCTTTGTTTTCCTCCTTTGTCTGATTTGTCATTTTTCTTTCTTTT
>NW_024652300.1:0-238 GCF_008729295.1 Plectropomus leopardus
ATGACCGTCAGAACCTCTTTAATGACCATTAGAACCTCTATAAAGACAATTAGAACCTCTTTAATGACCATTAGAACCTCTATAAAGACCATTAGAACCTCTTTAATGACCGTCAGAACCTCTTTAATGACCATTAGAACCTCTATAAAGACCATTAGAACCTCTTTAATGACCATTAGAACCTCTATAAAGACCATTAGAACCTCTTTAATGACCATTAGAACCTCTGTAAAGACCA
>NW_024652301.1:0-382 GCF_008729295.1 Plectropomus leopardus
TGGTCTTTACAGAGGTTCTAATGGTCATTAAAGAGGTTCTAATGGTCATTAAAGAGGTTCTGACGGTCATTAAAGAGGTTCTGACGGTCATTAAAGAGGTTCTAATGGTCTTTATAGAGGTTCTAATGGTCATTAAAGAGGTTCTAATGGTCTTTATAGAGGTTCTAATGGTCATTAAAGAGGTTCTGACGGTCATTAAAGAGGTTCTGGCGGTCATTAAAGAGGTTCTAATGGTCTTTATAGAGGTTCTAATGGTCATTAAAGAGGTTCTAATGGTCTTTATAGAGGTTCTAATGGTCATTAAAGAGGTTCTAATTGTCTTTATAGAGGTTCTAATGGTCATTAAAGAGGTTCTGACGGTCATTAAAGAGGTTCTAATGGT
>NW_024652302.1:0-369 GCF_008729295.1 Plectropomus leopardus
TATATGTTTAACCTATTCGTTCTCGTGATTGTGACTGGCGTGCAAAAATTTTTCTCAAAATACAATAATTCTGAGCATCTGGTACGATAGTTTAACATTTCCAATCTGGCAACACTTGACATGACAAGACATGGCTCAAAAATGATCACATTATCAAATATCAAGAAATTGAAGAAGAAGAGGAAAGAAAAGAAGAGGTTACAAGAAAATCTCTTGAAAAAAGGCAACAAAAAAAAGAAAAAAAACAAAAACTAACAAGAAAATGACCTGAAAGAACTGATGAAAATTAAAAAAACATAAATGTATACCTTTTTGTTATGTGACAAAATGTTTAATACATAATTATAATAATTGTAAATATTGTTTTAT
>NW_024652303.1:0-333 GCF_008729295.1 Plectropomus leopardus
AGTTGGTGGTGTAACTTTGTAATGACACATCATAGAACAGCACCATGCGCCTGGGCATATAGGTGTTCGTTTACACAGCGGAGAGTATAATAACACATGAAGACGATGGCACACACATGCATGAGAACCACCAGCATTAATAACTTCAATAGAGTTACCAGCACAAACACAACTCGGTAGTCTGCTGTTGTTGTTCTTATTGCTGTCCTCTTACTCGCGCAAGGTTGTTTGTCTGAAATGTAACGCACAAACGCGTAACAGAATCTGTGCAATGCCAATTTATACTGTGACAGAAAGGGTTGTGATTTCAACAAATTACACCCCTAAAACACT
>NW_024652304.1:0-414 GCF_008729295.1 Plectropomus leopardus
CATTGGACTGTAACAAGGACATAGAGTGGTCACATTGTTTTTCCGAAGCAGAACATGTTGCTTTAACCCTTTAACAGGCACACTAAGCAATACTTTTGCAAAAAAAAAAAAAAAAAAAAAAATCATCATTTGCGTAACCAAAGTCTTTTTTTCATATAAAAACCCTACAGACTGTAAAATATGTTTACAAAATGCATCATTCATTTGTTTTAGTAGAATGGCTTTGTAAAATAGCAAATAATTAATTGAATATAATAGATATCTAAAAATAACAGTAATCATGAATAACCATTGACTTTCTCCTCATAATTGGACTGTACAGGGAGATTGAGTGGTCACATTGTGAAAATGTAGCTTTAATCCCTGAACAGACACACTAAGAATTACTTTTGCGGAAAAAAAAAATTCTGGTAA
>NW_024652305.1:0-201 GCF_008729295.1 Plectropomus leopardus
GAACTGTTTATGTAATGTAATAATCTTTACAAGTAAAACATGTTTTGAAAGTCATATCTTAATCTTTACAGGAAGCACAGGTACAGCTGCCAATGCAGTGGGAAACTGTTGAAGCCAATAATAGTCCCAGTAACCCAAGTCTTATAGGAAACTAAATATCTAATGATGAAATTTAATCACTACTAAAATTGAATTACCACT
>NW_024652306.1:0-385 GCF_008729295.1 Plectropomus leopardus
TTTTTGAACATTAGATTTAAGTGTTTTCTTTAAAACATTATCACAACTTGAAGGTAATGTTAGGCAATGTTGTGGGAACAGGAGTGAATGGCGATGTCTCTCAGCTGTTCACCTGTTTTTGGATCACTGAAACGCATGTAAATAACATGTATAAACAGGCTGTATGTTATTTATGGGGATTTGTTTCTCAGATTACGTTGCAGATACTACAGCACGATCCTGATAAGATGGTGCTCCCATCCAAAACCATTACTCAGCATAACATCAACTTCATATTCAATACCTTTTTAATTTGGATTTTAATTGAACTTTACTTATTTATCTATTGACTATTCTTTAAATACATTTTAGTCTGTTTCACAGTTTACCTACTTCATATATCATT
>NW_024652307.1:0-338 GCF_008729295.1 Plectropomus leopardus
CGGAGCCCCAGCGAGGACGAGGCGGACGAGAAAATGTCGTCTGCTGAAATCTACAACGCAGAAGACTTTAAGGAAATCTTCCAACCCAAGAACGCCATCTGTAGGTTGACTGTCAGCGTCATGAAAACTACACGCACACAACAAAAACGACAGAAACCAAACACACGTGATGTTCTCTTTCTAAAAGATTTCATTTTTTTATGTTTGAGTGACTTCAGTTTTTCTCTGCTGCAGCTCGAACTCCTCCCAGGATCTCAGAGCCTTTCCCTGCTCCTCCAGAGGACGGTGAGTCCACCACGTCCTCATCACACCTGAAACACACCTGAAAAACACCTGAA
>NW_024652308.1:0-317 GCF_008729295.1 Plectropomus leopardus
AGTATTTGACCACTTCAGTTGGAGAGCAGACTGGGTCACTTCTGGCTTTGAAAAAAAAAAAACACACTGCCAAAGGCCAAAATTTTGAACTCTTGGCTCCAAGATGGCAGTTCACAAACCAATAGGTGATGTCACGGTTGCTATGTCCATTATTTATGCCACTGACGATCGGACTGTATGTTCTCACTCTTGGTTTACATAGAACTTCTTCTGGCCATTTTGTTAACCTTAATTGTTGTAATTTCAATAATTCTTATATATAATAACATTTATCTCTCTCTTTCTCTCTCTCTAAGATATATACTCAATCTACTCAC
>NW_024652309.1:0-317 GCF_008729295.1 Plectropomus leopardus
AGTATTTGACCACTTCAGTTGGAGAGCAGACTGGGTCACTTCTGGCTCTGAAAAAAAAAAAACACACTGCCAAAGGCCAAAATTTTGAACTCTTGGCTCCAAGATGGCAGTTCACAAACCAATAGGTGATGTCACGGTTGCTATGTCCATTATTTATGCCACTGACGATCGGACTGTATGTTCTCACTCTTGGTTTACATAGAACTTCTTCTGGCCATTTTGTTAACCTTAATTGTTGTAATTTCAATAATTCTTATATATAATAACATTTATCTCTCTCTTTCTCTCTCTCTAAGATATATACTCAATCTACTCAC
>NW_024652310.1:0-2980 GCF_008729295.1 Plectropomus leopardus
AAATCTGTTGCTCTTTAGTTCCTGCTCACAGAGTCATAAATTCAACGAGGCGGTTAGCTCAGGAATGTCTTCAAAGAAGTTTCAGTTTAAAAACAACAACCCCCCTCCCCCAAAAAACCTTGGGGGAGGGGGTTTAAAATGTTTAATGTCATGTTTAAAACTGAAAGAAATTAATCAAATCTGTGATAATAATAACAATTGTAAAAGAAGGTCCGGCTGCATACATGTACTCCTAAAGAAAAGAAACAATAGAAACAAAAAAGAACCACGAACAGTTGAAAGTTGAGCGTGAGTTTCTCCGTGACATAATGACATGCATATTGTATTTTATTGTATGCCGCTGCCTGAATCTTTTGCCGTCCGTCCCGGCCGATGTGTCGATCTTGTCGACCGACAGGGCAAGAGCGGAGCACGTAAACAGCACGGTCGCCGCCGTCAGCACCGAAAGGAGCGTCAATGCTACCTGCTCAGATCAAGAGTCCGGGCTCACGTTTTACCTCAGTATTTATTCAGGTAAGCCCTCCATACCTTTATCGCCACACATGTTTTGTTTGACCGTATTGCTTTTAATGCGCACGATGCTATAAAACCTATAAAAAGATGCAGCGTGCTCCAACGCGGCCGACTGTTTCCGCTTTCAGGTCTGACAGCAGCTGCCGTTGTCTTTGGCTACTCCAGGAGTTTAGTGATCTTTCACGGGCTGGTGCGATCGGCTCAGGCTCTGCACAACAGCATGTTCAGTGCCGTGATCCGAACGCCCGTTCGCTTCTTTGACGTCAACCCCATCGGTAAGTCCCGCTCAGAATTTACTCGTGTTTAAACTCGGGATCACTTAATCCCAGGCAATCTGCTCCGTAACCTTTTTTTCCGAGTTTGCTTTTTCCCGCTTCGTAGGAAGAATTCTGAACAGGTTTTCCAAAGACATCAGCCAAATGGACTCCATGTTACCCATCACCTTCGTGGACTTTTATCAGGTAAGAAATAACTGAATGAACCATTTCATCAAAACTACTGCGCATCCACGAAATTGTTTGTTTTGTTTGTTCAGTATTCCTCACGGAGCGATGCGTGTCGCGTTTCAGCTGTTTTTACAGAACGTCGGCGTGGTTGCGGTGGCGGCCTCGGTCATCCCTCTCATCCTCGTTCCTGTCGTCCCTCTGCTTTTCGTCTTCCTGTACTTGAGGCACTTTTACCTCCGCACATCACGAGATGTCAAACGCCTAGAATCGATAAGTACGTTCACGGATTCTCGCTGTAATTGTACCAGGTGCAGAATTTTCACCCAGACTTTGTCGTGTTTCTCGCAGCTCGGAGTCCGGTGTTCTCCCACCTGTCTTCGTCTCTTCAGGGCCTGTGGACGATCCGAGCCCTCGGCGCGGAGGACAGGTTAAAGAAGGCCTTTGATGCACATCAGGACCTGCATTCAGGTTTTTATTGACTTGATATTAGTGTTTATAGTCATGTTTTCACGTCACTTGTAAAATACATACCTTGCTAAAAGCGATCTTGTGTCTCCCCTGTGTCAGAGGCGTGGTTTTTGTTCCTGATGACCTCCCGCTGGTTTGCATTTCACCTCGACAGCATTTGCTCCATATTTGTCACCTTCACAACATTTGGCTGCATCCTGCTCAGAGACGGTGAGGAACTGCACGCACACACACGTACTGACGATCAGTCGTCAAACCAAGCTTATCGCTACAGCAATTGTTTGGATGCTGCTTTCAGCGTCTGTAATGTGACCGTAATGTGTAAATAAATAGTTAACCGCACCTTGGATTACTTGTCAAACAAGAACGAAAACATATTAACATGAATCCTTAACTCTTGTAATAATAAAGAGCACATTGTCATATTGACTTTTAACTAGCCTACGTACTTTAACAGGTTAACAGGTCCGCAGCGTAGAAAAGTGTCCTTTGTTTTCTGCGCGTCTGTGTCTGTCAGGGCTCAAGGCTGGAGAGGTGGGCCTGGTGCTGACCTACGCCGTGACACTCGTGGGAAACTTCCAGTGGACGGTGAGGCAAAGTGCCGAGGTGGAGAACATGGTGAGAGCTGAGCGAGCAACAGAAAATCTTAAACAGTTGAGTCAGCAGGCTGCGGGTGCGAGGACGGGAGGACGCGTCATTCGCTGATTGGAAAGAGCCTCTTGTCTCTTCAGATGACGTCAGTGGAGAGAGTGGTGGAGTACACGGAGCTGGAGAGCGAAGCGCCGTGGAAAACTCACAATCGTCCTCCTCCCAACTGGCCCAGCAAAGGCCTGGTGACCTTTGACCGGGTGAACTTCTCCTACAGCAGCGACGGACCGCCAGTCCTCAGAAACATCAGCGCCACCTTCCAGCCCAACGAGAAGGTGAGACGTCTCGGATTGCCGATAGCCGCAGTCTGCTTTTTCACGCACTTTGATCACTCGGTCTGTCTTCTGTCCCGCGCGTCAGGTCGGCGTCGTAGGCAGAACAGGTGCCGGGAAAAGCTCTCTGGTCTCCGCTCTTTTCCGCCTGGCCGAGCCGCAGGGGAAGATCTACATCGACGGCGTGTCGACGTCCGAGATCGGCCTCCACGACCTGCGCCAGAAGATGTCCATCATCCCTCAGGTAGACATCGGCCGACCCGATTTAAAGATGTACAAAAATGCGATGCGTTGTATATGTGAGGATTTCCCACTTTGGAACGAAAGGCAGTTTGTCCTGAGGTCGTGCGGAATTAAATTACGAATCTAATCTCGTGTTTTTTCTTTCTGACCTGTCCTCCCTCCGGTCCCCAGGACCCGGTGCTGTTTACCGACACAGTGAGGAAGAACTTGGACCCTTTCAATCAGCACACCGATGGAGACCTGTGGAGGGCTCTAGAGGAGGTTAGCGTCCAATCAGCACACTCTAAGCGACTTTATAGCTCGCACTGTCCGGCGCGTCGGTCAAACGCTCGCTCTGCGTTCCCTGCAGGTGCAGCTCAAGTCTGCGGTGGAGGAGCTGCCCGGGAGGTT
>NW_024652311.1:0-526 GCF_008729295.1 Plectropomus leopardus
ATATCAATGGAGTCGTGGGCATCCACTGTACAGAGGCAGTGGTCTAGCCAGGAAGTAGAGTGCCAGGCCTCGCTGATATAAGTATAACTATCATTTGGCAATAGTACCTTACTAGATATAATCAATCCACTGTCTGAACAAAACTGAATTAAATGATTACCAAATAAAGAGTTGGCATCAGTTACATCAGCATTCATGTCACCAACAACATAAATACAAGTAGAAGGATTATCCTGAATAAAAGACATGATAAATGCCAATCTACTGGGATACTCATCCTCATTTTGTGTACACTCATATGGCGTATAGACATCAAAATTATTATCTTTCTTATCATTACAACACAGCTCAATCCCAATAGCCCAGTCAACTCCCAATCTTATAACATTGACCAACTGGTCATATTTTTTATTCCACATCGTCGCTACCCCGCCTGGACTCCTCCCCCTGATGACTTTAGCACTTAGATCAGTTGTTGGTTCACCTGCCCCATGAAAGTCCCTATGTATAGAATTTAGTCCTTCCA
>NW_024652312.1:0-444 GCF_008729295.1 Plectropomus leopardus
ATTTTATATTTTGACAGAAATATTTTAATTTTAATTTTAAATGCATATCTGTTCCAAATAATTGGTTATTGGTCTTCTTAAGTGCTTATCATCAGTATCGGCCTTGAAAAAAATATTGGTCGACCCCTATTTTAATTATAACTGTATTGGACACTATGAACTCGAAGTGCGGTGTCATATAGATACCTGTACAAGAACAAAACTACTTAAGACAAGAACTTATTGCACAAACAAAGATGAGGTAATGAGATGATGCAGAGAGCTGCCTTTGTTCAGTGGAAGAAAATAAATATCTGCGAGGAGACGAAAAAAAACAGTAACATGTCCAAAGACAGCTGATTTTTTACTTCTTCTTTTGATGATAATAATAATGATAATTATTATTATTATTGTTGTTGTTAAAGTGAGGCACTCATTGTTGCGTGTTTCTGCTTCAGGGCAGCA
>NW_024652313.1:0-295 GCF_008729295.1 Plectropomus leopardus
CATGTTATAACATTATATGGCCTCAAAACTGAGAAAAACAATTCAAACGGAAAAACACTGACACCTGGTGGGCAGAGTATAAAAGTACGTTTGGGGTAGAAACTAAAAACAGAATGTGAAAATTATCAAAACATAATTGCAGAAAACAATATGGCACATTTAAAATTAAAATCCAGAGACAAATTTGAGATAATGGATTATTAAGTATATAATCCATTGGTATAAATTTTAAATTTGATAATTTTCATATTTTCATATTCATATTTAACATTTTGATGTTTGCTTTTTTTAATCT
>NW_024652314.1:0-224 GCF_008729295.1 Plectropomus leopardus
TTTGCAAATATTTTTATTGAGCCAAGGAGTAATTGGTTTAAATCTTAATGTTATGTCAATAACATAAAATCATTTTGATATAATAAGTTCACAGAAATAAAACATATTATGTAAAAAATTTAACTGTATTCTATTCATGGAATCATGTCGAAAATAGGCAATTAAAAAGAGGAATGTTTTTTTTTTTTTAAATTAAGGAAATACCAATTAAATTTCAAATTAAA
>NW_024652315.1:0-235 GCF_008729295.1 Plectropomus leopardus
CATGTTATAACATTATATGGCCTCAAAACTGAGAAAAACAATTCAAATGGAAAAACACTGACACCTGGTGGGCAGAGTATAAAAGTATGTTTGGGGTAGAAACTAAACAGAGAATGTGAAAATTAAATTTAACAAACCAAAACATAATTGCAGAAAACAATATGGCACATTTAAAATTAAAATCCAGAGACAAATTTGAGATAATGGATTATTAAGTATATAATCCATTGGTATA
>NW_024652316.1:0-227 GCF_008729295.1 Plectropomus leopardus
TAAAGTTTCCGGCTAAGGTAAATAGTGAGATTATGGCTAATTTTATTATGGTGGGCTCACTTGTTTGGAAGGCATATTTTCTTAAAAAAAAATTAAAAGTTTTAAAAAATTGCAATTTTTTTAAAAAAAGAAAAAAAGCAAAACTACAAAAAATCACCTGAAATGCCAAAAAGTTATAATCAAAAACAAACTGTAAATTGTCATTTTTTAAAAAAATCACCAAAAGA
>NW_024652317.1:0-289 GCF_008729295.1 Plectropomus leopardus
TTTTTTTTTCTCTTCTTCTTGTTTTGGTGATTTAAAAAAAAAAAAAAAATATATGATTTTATTTTTCTTAAAAATGTTTTGACTTTTTTGTTTCTCATATTGGTTTTTCTTCATTTTTTTTGGGTGATTTTTAAAGAAAAAAAGTATTCCAAACCTGCAAAAAAAATAAATAAATAGCAAGACATTATTAAAAAAAACAAAAGAAAATGATCTCAGATTTTGTAAAAATAAAAATGTAAATAATAGAAAAATAAAAATAAAAGAGGCAGTTAAAAAAAAAAAAAAAAAA
>NW_024652318.1:0-201 GCF_008729295.1 Plectropomus leopardus
CATTTTTAGTTAAATTAATTTCTAATAATTTAATTAATTCTTTATCCGGTCTATTTTTGACATAGTATTTTTGAAAAAGATCTTTAATAGCTTGTATGCCCTCAACTGTGTCTATATTCGTGTATAAGCTATCTACATCTATAGTAAAAAGAACGGAGTGTTCTGGAATAATCAGGTTTTTAATTTTATCTATAAAATCAT
>NW_024652319.1:0-235 GCF_008729295.1 Plectropomus leopardus
GGGTCAGGTTTTATTCCTGCCAGCAATGTCACAGAGACAAACATGCTTATGTGCGGCCTGTCAATCGCATTGAATGGCTTGAGTTGGTTCAGGAGTGCCCTTCTGACTTTGTTCAATGGATGCTGCAGTGCTGCTGTTTGTCTTGCTGGCAGGAATAAAACCTGTGGCTCTGAACCTGAGGATTCACTCAGACAGGAGACAAAGTCCTTGTTAGCACAAGAGACTCCTGGGACGT
>NW_024652320.1:0-235 GCF_008729295.1 Plectropomus leopardus
GGGTCAGGTTTTATTCCTGCCAGCAATGTCACAGAGACAAACATGCTTATGTGCGGCCTGTCAATCGCATTGAATGGCTTGAGTTGGTTCAGGAGTGCCCTTCTGACTTTGTTCAATGGATGCTGCAGTGCTGCTGTTTGTCTTGCTGGCAGGAATAAAACCTGTGGCTCTGAACCTGAGGATTCACCCAGACAGGAGACAAAGTCCTTGTTAGCACAAGAGACTCCTGGGACGT
>NW_024652321.1:0-4576 GCF_008729295.1 Plectropomus leopardus
TGTGACTTATGACCTTAGACTTACTCGTGACTTGCTCGTGTGTGACTTAACCCCACCTCTAAGAAGACGCTCTGTGGCCATGAGCAGCTGGATGCCCAACAGCCCTCAGGAGGATGGGCCGTCGCCCCCCTAGAGAGCCTGGTTCCTCCCAAGGTTTCTTCCTCTCAGAGGGAGTCGTTCCTTGCCACCGTCGCCTCGCAGTTGCTGGACAGCAGGGTGAATCCCGCTCGTCTCATCAGCAGTGACACCATGTCGGAGCTGGATCTCTGACAGAGCTGTTATTGTCACGCTGGAGACATGGTTCTTTGCCGTACCACCGTTTGGCTTGCTCTCTGGGGAGATGTATAAGGCTTTGTCTACATAGACACATTTTTGAAAATGCATATTCTTAAGTTTTTTTAGTTTTAGTTCTCTAAAAGATAAGATGTCCATCTTGGACCCATAACCACTTGGTATCCAGGTAGCCCGAGCATAAACCACGAGGGGCCCACTTAGGTAAAGCAGTCCTGTAGATAGATAGATAGATAGATAGACTTTATTGATCTCAAAACTGAGAAATTGGGGTGTAGCAGCGCCATACAGTATGAACAAAGAGAATAAAGAGCAAACAATATTAATAGAAAATAAAAGGAATACGCTTAAAAAACTAAAAACTAAGAGACTATACTTATATACATATATACATATATACAAGTGTAAAGTGCGGAACAGTATCTGAATAAATAAAAATAAAGTCAGCAGTGTAGAGTGACATGGACATGACATGAGACTAATATGGAACCCATGGACAATCCCATAACATGTACATTTTTGGCCAATTAACCACCCACATGGGCCACACATACAAATGTTAGCTGGGCACTTTATGATGAGGGGAGACTGCAGTAGACAGCCAGCGCTAGACCATATTTTGTAAAATGATGGTGAGGAGGACAGAATCTTGTTTTAAATGACTGAAGAATATACATTTTCAGAAATATCTGTATACATGTAGAAATTGCCTAAAAAATAAAATAAAGTGTTTGTAGAGGAAGGATTTTTGCTCTTTGTGTTTTACTTCCCCTCTGTAGCAGTGAAAGTTGCTGTAGTCGAAACGAGGCTCAGTGAACAGTAAGTCTTCCTGGTGTTTGCACAGATACTCTTTAATGGATCTATAATTGTCTGTGAATGCTGAGGTCAAAGTGACTGTGTTATTTGTTTACAGGCTGTTTACATGAAGGTGTCTTTTTTTTTAAATTAAGTTCTTGATAAATGGTCTTTCTATGTAACTTGGCTTTTGGTTTTATTTTTTCTAAATGATCATAAGGTGTGAACTCTTCACATAAAAATGGAAATAATTGGGATACAGGTAATGCATTGATGCCCCATTTTAGTTTCTTATTGTTTTGCGAATGGCTTGTAAGGCTACAGGATCCATTGTTACAAAAATTCGAGGAATTTGCATGAGGGATTTACTCATGACTGGCCTCCTAAACCATTTAATTTGGCTATTTTACAATAAAACTCACATTAAGTGTTTGTCTGTATGAAGCCCAGATTCCCTTCCATTGTTAATCTGGAGCACATGAGGCAGAAAACAGAGAACATGCTGTAAACTCAACATGTCAAACTGCTACACTAAATATTATTTTGTTGGTGTACATGAACCTGCTCCTTCTTAAAGTGAGCCTTCATTGTTTTTATTTTATGTTATTTTGTAAAGCACTGAGGATTGCATGAGGGCTGACTGTCACCTGCTGAGCCTGACGCAGCTGCTCTGTGTTAATTCATCAGCTGTGTGGTCTTTATATGGGCAGCAGCTTCCCTCTCTTCTTTTCTGCCAGATTCCCAAAGCTGTCCACCTTGTCCTGACTCACTTTTGTTTTTGCTCTCTGGCCTCTTAAATGCTTCCTAATCTAAAGAGAGTTGAGACTTTTGACTCTTCCCGTTACCTACAAAGAATCCTGCTCACTCTGACCAAAGCTGACTCCATTTCAGTGAGGCATGGTATGGAAAAACTACACAGCTGAAGTTTTCAGGCTGTTAATTGCTGATCCCAGGACTTGAATCTGCCCATCTGAGATGCAGAGGTTCAGAACTTTAAATACTCTCTCCTACTGAATTGAGAAATGTGAACACTGCTGTGAAGCTCAGTGAAGAGACAAAAAGCTTTGCTCCGTTTTCACACAACATTGACCAGTTACAAATACTCAAAACGAGTTGATATACAGACTTAAAAACACAGACCAAAACTCCACAGAGAAATATGAACACTGCTGGGAAGTTCAGTGAAGAGACAAAAAGCCTTTTTCCATTTTCAAATAAAGAGTGACAGTTACTCAAAACTCAAAGAATACTCTAAGCAAGTTGATCTACAGACTAAAAAACAATACAGGGTTCCCACTAAAATGAAAAACTTGAGTTCAAGTTAAAGCATTCCACAATCACATTTTCCATGCCTTTAAAAGCCTGGGAAGTTTTGGAAAGTCATGGATTTTGTGGTGTGCAATGAAATGGTGACAGTAGTCCTTCAAGGATAACACGTCCATGTATTGTAACATAGCAGCAAATTTATTTTCTGAGGCTGAAAACGTAACGTGGCTCTAATATGTGTCTGTGTGACAGCATTTGTTTACATTCATTCTTCATTTTGGCCCTGCATTTCATCTCTCCCTCCATGTTGGCCAGCTAGCTGAAAATACAGTGACAGGCAAGTGGGGCAAGAAAAAAATATATATTATGGGTCCTTAAAGTCATGGAAAAGTTTTGAAACTTTGTCCATAAAATGTGTGAAAACCCTGCTTTTACTTTTTATGCACAAAGGATATTATAGTGTGTATGTTTGTACTTTTTAAAGAGAACACTGATTGGAGGAACTTCAGAGGCTAAAATGAAGGAAAGGACCAAAGTAAAAACGATGAAAAGAGGAAAAATAAACATGGTCAATGTTTTTCTCACATTTACAATACAATGATGGACATCAGTTGGAGGTTTAGGAAAGATTACAGATCACTGAGATTTATGAGTTTAAACTGATGGCACCTCAAAACTGATAATCTTAATAAATTCTTTTTCTTATTGTGTATGTATTTCCTCTGCATACCAGTGATTGGATGAAAAAGAGGAGCAATTCAAATATTTTTCATCCGACAATAGAGGGAGCAGATGAGGACTCTGCAGCCCTTACTGGCGAGGGAATAGCGAGAGGAAAGAAGTGAATTTTGGGAGGAGAGAGGATGGTGGCATTTATAATCTGTGTGACGCACAAGGTGGACTCCTTTCTGTGTGTGTGTGTGTGTGTGTTCCTGTTATTTATAGTCCTGATTGGCGTCATCAGCTCTGAACAACCCACTGCTGTTTCAGAAAGTCACGCTGCGATGCAACATGTTAACCATCAGCATGCATCATGGCCCACACCCAACTACACACCGAGCTGTCACACACTGTGCGCGCGCGTGTGTGTGTGTGTGTGTGTGTGTGCGTGCGTGTGTGTGTGTGTGTGTGTGTGTGCATGTGGCAGCTAATTCACATTGTGAATAAACCTCCTCTATCAGCTGTGCTGCAAACATGAGATTTCTACCAACACAAGTCCACAAGTCAGTGTAAACACATAAGAAATAATGAAGGAAAATCATCCTGTGATCAGAACTCATTCTTCTTACAGAAACTATATCTTTTCATTCTTCATTTTTGAGACATAGTCTCATCCCTGATGTTTAATTTGAATACATTTTCCTGGCTTTTCTTTTCTTTTTATGGACATTTTCAACTGTGCTTTAAAAACCTTGAGCGAAAACAGCAGAAAGTTTTTATGCTTAGCTGCGAAATGTGACAAAGTTTAATGGAAACAGATTTGGTGAATAATTTCTGACATGAAGCAATGTGGCTTAGCACGCCACATGCCACTGAAGATCTGAAAACATCGGATCTCTGTGGAGCGACGACGAGACTAACACTCCTCAGATTAAAACATGAGACTTAGAGAAATGTCATATTTCCGTGGTTTTCAATTTGTTTATCATCAGAGCACTTTTTGGATGGAGCAAGGTTTACCACAGCTCAACTACACATGCTGCCCACATTGTTTTGATACAAAGCTGGTTGAAAATCAGAGAAAGTAGCCCTTCAATTGTACCACAGACTGAGTGGATGATCCCAAAATGAGGTCAGATCCTTTATATTCTGTCATACGTCTGTCACTTAGGCATATTATTGTATTATATTGGGAATATTTTTGGGAATATTTTTTTCAGGGAGATTTTTAGCATGATTGCAGATAATGTGCTTTAATTTAACTGGAGTCTGTTTTTTGGAGGGTGTTCAGCTTTTACAATACAAAAACATCAAAGGACAAAAAATAGAGTTTAAGTACAAAAAACAATTGAAAAAAAGTTACATCACTCAATTATTTTGAAATGATCTTAAATATAATATTCCCCTTTTTCTTTAATCTTTCTAAGAACAGAAAAAAACATAGCTATAAAGCTGAACCAATTTTCGTGCCAAACCGGTAGCAAGTACATATTTGTCTCCATGTTACATGCAAATCTGTTGTTCTCCTTTCAACTTGATGCCAGATCATCGACGCCAAGTGTGT